>NW_025168677.1:0-1726 GCF_004010195.1 Chiloscyllium plagiosum | reverse complement strand
TGCTGTTACCTCGTATGGTGAGGCAACATCTGAAAAAACGTCTTCCAACACAGTGAGTAAACTTACATCCAGAACATCAACGTGAGGTTCTTGTCGAAAAGTCACTAAGAGTTTTCTCGAAACTCACTTAGAATTAACATGTTGATTTAGCTGTTGGCACATGCCACAGAGTTAGGAAGTGTAGGTAGCGGGGTGGTGAGGCGCTGTGCAGTGGATATGAACACAGATGGTCCATTTAGTAAGATTGCAGATGTCACAAAAAGTTGAGCTGTAGTGGACAGCAAAGAAGGTTAACTCGCAGTAAAATGAGAACTTCATCAGGTGGGCCATTAAGATGAAGAGTGGCAGATGGAGTATAATTAAGCAAAATGTGAGGTGCTGCATTTTACATAGACAAATGAACGCAGTACTTCTTCACTTAATGGTAGATGAAGTGTTGCTAAACAAAGAAAACATTAGATACAGATTCATAGTTTCTTGAAAGGAGAGTTCCGGTAGAATAGATAGTGAAGAAGGCATTTGGTATGCTTTCCTTTAATGTTGAGTACATTGAGTACAAGAGTTGAGAGCTCATGTTTCAGCTTTACATGACCACTTTTTGGAATATCATATGTATCTCTGGTCTCCCTCCCATAGGAAAGATATTCCAAATCTTGAAAGGGTTCAGAAAATATTTGCAAAATTATTGCCAGGGCTAGATGTTTTGGTTGTAGGGAAAGGCTGAATAGATTGGAGATGTTTTACCTGGAGCGTCGGAAGCTAAGGGTTGACCTTATGGAGTTTTAAATATCATGAGGGGCATAGAACAGCAAATAAGCAGGGTCTTTTTCCTCGGATGGTGGAGCCCAGAACGTTTAGGATGAGAGGGAAATATTTTAAAGGGATGTAAGTGGCAAGATTTCCATGCCTGTATGGTGTGAGCATGTATGGAATGAGCTGCCAGAATAAGTGATAGAGGTTGGTACAATTACACCACTTAAGAGTCATCTGGAGAGCTGGATGAATAGGAACGGATTAGAGGAATATTAGCCGAGTGCTGGCAAATGGAACTAGATTGGTCGAGGTTATCTGGTTGGAATGGAAAAACTGGACTGAAATGCCCTTTCTTATGTGCTGTACATCTCTATGAAGTTATGAATCTAAGGTGGGGAGTTTCAAGACCAGCAGCCACATTTCTTACGGTGGGAAGAGAGAGATTTAAAGCAGGCATGACAAGTAAGCGTTTTGTACAGAGTTTGATTTGCTTTTAGAATAAACATCGTGAGGAAGAAATGGATGGGCGTGCAATTACAACATTTAAAACGCATCTGGACAGAGACATTAGTAGTAAAGAAAAGAAGCAGCATGAGGCAGGAGCAGGTAGGTAGGACTACTTTAGTTCGGGATTCTGTTCAGCATGGACCAGTTGGACCAAATTGTCAGATTCCACGCTCAATGACTCTGTGATTCTATGGGCGTGTCACACCCTCTTGCTGGGTAAAAGCAATGACTGCAGATGCTGGAAACCAGATTCTGGATAAGTGGTGCTGGAAGAGCACAGCATTTCAGGCAGCATCCGAGGACAGGCAAAATCGACGTTTCGGGCAAAAGCCCTTCATCAGGAATAAAGGCAGAGAGCCTGAAGCGTGGAGAGATAAGCTAGAGGAGGGTGGGGTGGGGAGAGAGTCGCATAGAGTACAATAGGTCAGTGGGAGAGGAGATGAAGCTGATAGGTCAGGGAGGAGAG
>NW_025168676.1:0-1726 GCF_004010195.1 Chiloscyllium plagiosum | reverse complement strand
CCCACCCATACTCGCAGGCACTGTGTTCCAGACTCTAACCCCTGGATTGACTCGGCCTCCCGAACACTCTCAGACACTGTGTTGCAGACCGTAACCCCTGGATTAATCCGACCTATCCCACACTCAAAGGCACTGAATTCCAGACACTTACCCCTTGATTAATCCGGGTTATCCTATACTTTCAGGCACTGTGTTCCAGACCCTAACCCTGAGATTAATCCGGCCTCCCCCACACTCTCAGGCACTGTGATCCAGTCCCTCACCCCTGGATTGACTCGGCATCCCCACATTCTCAGGCATTGTGTTCCAGACACTATCCCCTGGATTAATCCGGCCTATCCCACCCTCTCAGGCATTTTGTTCCAGATCCTAACCCCTGGATTAATCTGGACTATCCCACACTCAAAGGCACGGTGTTCCAGACCCTAACCCCTGGATTGACCTGGCCTATCCCACACTCAAAGGCACTGTGTTCCAGACCCTAACCACTGGATTAATGCGCCTGTCCCACACTCTCAGAAACTGTTTTCCGGACGAAAACTCCTGGATTAACACGGCCTTGCCCACACTCATGGGTACTGCGTTCCAGACCCTATCCCCTGGATTGACCCGAACTCCCCAAACTCTTAGGCACTATGTTCCAGATTAATCCGGATTAATCCGACTAATCCATCACTCTCAGACTCTGTATTCTACACCCTAACCTCGGATTAATCCAGCCTATCCCATTCTCTCAGGCACGGTGCTCCAGACCCTAACCTCTATATTACAGCGCCCTACCCTGCACTCTCAGGCACTATGATCCAGACCATAACCACTGGATTAACGCGGCCTTACCCGCACTCATGGGTACTGCGTACCAGACCCTAACCTCTGGATTGACCCGGCCTATCTCACACTCTCAGGCACTGTGTTCCAGACCCTATCCACTGGAATGACCCGACCTCCCCAACTCTCAGGCACTATGTTCCAGACCCTAATGCCTGGATTAATCCGGCCTGTCCCACACTCAAAGGCACCGAATTCCATACCCTAACCCCTGGATTACTCCCACCTATCCCACACACTCAGGCACTGTGTTCCCGACCCTTCCCTCTGGATTAATCCAGCCTCCCCCAAACTATCAGGGAGTCTGTTCCAGAACCTAACCTGTGGATTAATCCGGCCTATCCCAAAATCTCAGGCACTGTGTTCCAGTCCCTAACCCCTGGACTGATCGGGCTTCCCCCACACTCTCAGGCACAGTGTTCCAGACCCTAACCCCTGGATTAATCCGGCCTATCCCACACTCTCAGGTGCTGATTTCCAGACCATAACCTCTGGATTAATCCGTTCTATCCCACACTCTCAGGCACTTTGTTCCAGACCCTAACCCCTGGAATGACCCAGCCTATCCCACACTCTCAGACACTGTGTTCCAGACCCTAATCCCTTGATTAATCCAACCAAACCCACACCCTCAGACACTGTTTTACAGACCCTAAAGCCTGGATTAATTCAGCCAATTCCACACTCTCAGACACTGTGTTCCAGACCCTAACCCCTGGATTAATCCGGCCTACCCCACAATCTCAGGCACTGTGTTCCAGAGTCTAACCCGTGGATTAATCCGGCCTATACCACACGCTCAGGCACTGTGTTCCAGACCCTAACCCATGGATTTATTCAGCCTCCCCCTCACTCTCAGGCACTGTGTTCCAGAGCCTAACCCCTGGATTAATCCGCC
>NW_025168675.1:0-1726 GCF_004010195.1 Chiloscyllium plagiosum | reverse complement strand
TCTGCCTGGCCACGTGGGAAGTTCCTCAACTATGTCCTGTCCTATAACAAGGGAATGACTACAGTCTGACTATTTAGCACGTCCTCAGTCCCGTCGCGATCAACACATTGGTGGGAGTTATTTTTGACAGAGCTGTCAAGAAGCACAGAAATAATGTGCTCAGTGTGGTTTCTGATAGGTACCCATGTTTAGATGGTGCTGTTGTGGAAATGTCACTGGATTACTGATCCAGACCGGTATAATGCTCTGGCAGATGGTGGAAGTTAAAAACAATTCATAAAATATCGAGACATAAAATCTGGTGCCAGTAATATTCACCTTGAATCTAATGTCCATTGTAAACATCTGTTCCTTCCCCAATGTACTTTCAGGAAGTGAATCTCCCGTGCTTCCTGGTCTGGCCTACAAGTGTCTCCAGACAAACAGACATGTGATAAACTCTGCAATGGTCTCCAGAACGGCCAGGCAAGACACTCAATTGTATCAAATTGCTCTGAGTTCTTAAAGGATAAAACCAGACAGAACACCGGCAACGAGCTTTGGAAAAGGGAACGGGAAACACAGTCCTTTCAAACAGACAGATGCTGCCTTCCTAATGTTTAAGAGCTTGTGACAACAATGACAGAGCTTTCCCGCACACTGCACAGAAACATCAGGTACGGAGCCGGGCATTAGACACTTTTAACTTTCCCTGTTCTCGCTCATGGAGACAAGTTCACTTTTATAACTCTAGTTAATGCATTCATCAGAATCTCATCAATTCCTATATTATGCTGCTCAATGATTGGCCGTCCAACCCTTGCAATCACAGAAGCACTAGCTCTGTACTGTCATAAATACAGCACGACCTACATTAGTCACACTTTCCGATATGAGGCACATAGCCATGTATGCTATAGCACTTCAAGGGCATGACCATGTATTTATTAACGGTTGTGAGGTTACCTGTGCCAACTGCCCTCTCAGGAAGTGCAGTCCTGACCCCAACAGCCTCTGGATGAAAACCAATCCTTAAATCCTCACTAAGCATCAAACCCTTCAATTTAAAATGGAACTCCCTTGTTCTTCGCCCTTTGACTGACAGGAATATCTGCTATCTATCCATCCTGTCCATGCCCCTGGTAATCTTCCCCTTCTGAAGCACGTCTCTCTCAGTCTTTTCTGCTTCAAAGTTAACAACCCGAGCGGATCGACTCCATCCAAGGGATCATCCTGGTGAATCTCCATTGCACCCTCTCCAGTGCAATCACATACTTCCTGTAATATGGCTCCCAGAACTGTAGATAGTATTCCATTTGGCCTAACCAAAGTTCCACATAGCTCTTATAATCTGTGTCTCCATGAATAGAGGCTATGTTTATGGTCGATATGCTTTGTCAACTTTTGTAATAACCTGTTTAATCACATTCAGGGATATGTGGAGAAGCACCCTCTGAGCTTCCGAATTTGCTGCTATTCATTGTGTCCTTCCCTATCTGGTTCATTCTTCCAAAGTACATCACCTCATATTTATCAGGGTTGCATTCCATCGGCCATTGATCTACCCATTTGATCATTCCATCTGTATCTTCCTGTAATATAAGGCCTTCCTCCTCACTGCCAACCAACCAGCCAAACTTTGTGTCAAACGCAAAATGATTTATCACTCACCCCAACACCCCCATATTCACAGCTGCATCATTTATGAATACTGCAAATAATAAGGTTAAAAATCACACAACACCAT
>NW_025168674.1:0-1726 GCF_004010195.1 Chiloscyllium plagiosum | reverse complement strand
GAAAATGGGAAGCCTTCAGAAATGAGATAATGAGAGTCCAGAGAAAGTATATTCCTGTTAGGGTGAAAGGAAAGGCTGGTAGGTATAGGGAATGCTGGATGACTAAAGAAATTGAGGGTTTGGTTAAGAAAAAGGAAGCATATGTCAGGTATAGACAGGATAGATCAAGTGATTCCTTAGAAGATAAAGGCAGTAGAAATATACTTGAGGGCAAAAAGGGTACATGAGAGAGCTTTGGAAAATAGAGTTAAGGAGAATCCAAAGCATTTTTCCAAATACATTAAGGACTAAAGGGTAACTAGGGAGAGAACAGGGCTCCTCAAAGATCAGCAAGGCTGCCTTTGTGTGGAACCCGCAGGAGATGATGAAGATACTAAATGAGTATTTTGCATCAGTACTTACTATGGAAAAGGACATGC
This sequence comes from Chiloscyllium plagiosum, assembly GCF_004010195.1. NCBI lineage: Eukaryota > Metazoa > Chordata > Chondrichthyes > Orectolobiformes > Hemiscylliidae > Chiloscyllium > Chiloscyllium plagiosum. Next base: position 1,307 of record NW_025168674.1, on the reverse strand, counting down.
AAGATGTAAAATGTAGGGAAATATATGGTGACATCTTTAAAAAAGTCCATATTACAGAGGACCAAGTGCTGGATGTCTTGAAATGCATAAAAGTGGATAAATCCCCAGGACCTGATCAGGTGTACGCTAAAACTTTGTGGGAAGCTAGGAAAGTGATTTCTGGGCCTCTAACTGAGATATTTGTATCATCGATAGTTGCAGGTGAGGTGCCAGAAGACTGGAGGTTGGCTAATGTGGTGCCACTGTTTAAGAAAGTGGTAAGGACAAGCCAGGGAACTATCGACCAGTGAGCCTGACATCGGTAGTGGGAAAGTTGGAGGGAATCCTGAGGGACAGGATGTACATGTATTTGGAAAAGCACGGACTGGTTAGGGATAGTCAACATGGCTTTGTGCATGGGAAATCATGTCTCTCAAACTTGATTGAGGTTTTTTGAAGAAGTAACAAAGAGGATGAGGGCAGAATGGTAGGTCTGATCTATATGGACTTCAGGAACGCATTTGACAAGGTTCCTCATGGGAGACTGGTAAGCAAGAGTTAGATCTCTTGGAATATAGGGAGAACAAGCCATTTGGATACAGAACTGGCTCAAAGGTAGAAGACAGAGGGTGGTGGTGGAGGGTTGTTTTTCAGAATGGAGGCCTGTGACCAGTAGAGTGCCCCAAGGGTTGATGCTGGGTCCACTACTTTTCTTCATTTATGCTCACATCCAAATTATTTATGTAAGAGATATAGTTAATAAGTTTGCGGATGATACCAAAATTGGAGGTGTAGTGGACAGTGAAGAAGGTTATCTCAGATTACAATGAGATCTTGATCAAATGGGCCAGTGGGCTGAGGAATGACAGATGGAGTTTAATTTAGATAAATGTGAGGTGCTTCATTTTGGGAGAGCAAATCTTAGCAGGACTTATACACTTAATGTTCACCAACACTCCCGAGGACCTTACCAAGGAGACCTTGGAGTGTAGGTTCATAGCTCCTTGAAAGTGGAGTCACATGTAGATGGGATCGTGAAGAAGACATTTTGTATGCTTTCCTTTATTGGTCAGAGTATTGAGTACAGGAGTTGGGAGGTCATGTTGCGGCTGTACAGTACAGTTTTGGTTAGGCCACTTTTGGGAGGCAATTTTGGTCTCCTTCCTATTGGAAGGATGTTGTGAAACTTAAAAGGATTCAGAAAAGATTTACAAGGATGTTGCCAGGGTATGAAGATTTGAGCTATAGAGAGAGGTTGAATAGGCTAGGGCTGTTTTCACTGGAGCGTCAGAGGCTGAGGGGATGACCTTATAGAGGTTTACAAAATC
>NW_025168673.1:0-1726 GCF_004010195.1 Chiloscyllium plagiosum | reverse complement strand
TTTACAGTCTTGGCAAGGTGGGATTCAAGTCCGAACACCCAGACTATTACCTGGGTCTCTGGATTATTCGTCCTACGAAATTACCACGACACCATCGCAGAAAGCCACAAAAGCTGATCTTTTCCAATAAAATATATTTTCCCCAAAACTGCCCAGGGTCATTTTTAAGACCCTGATGGTTCAATTGTCTCTGGTCTATGTCAGTAAAAGCTGCTATATGGGGATTGATTTCACAACCGCAGTATCCAAATAGACCGACTTGTTTGAAGGTCCCGATGGTGGGATGGGGGCACGTTCACCCAAAAACAGTGACAGCAGCACAGACAGAACAGTATCAATGTGAAGAAGAGTGATAGATTGTGCATTGCCTCAGAGAAATGGAAGGAGAGACATAAAGAAGGTTTAATGATCGTGGGAAGGAGAGGAATCTCCGACAACGGGTGAGTTTGAATTCTGATATATGAAAGGCAGAAATGTGAGAGAACGAAATTTGAAGGTAAAACAATTAAGTTCTTAGCAGGTGCCACTAAAAGGACAACGAAGAGCATACTTAGTGTCATGATTTGGTTTCGTACCGAGGTTGCTGTGGTCACAATGCAAATACAGTCAACTACGATCACAGCAAACACACAGCAGCATGCTGGCAAGCAGCAGTAAGTATGCTAGCTGAGGAAATGTTCTGAAGAACAACAAATATGCAATATCATTACTCACCGGACATTGACAGACATGTGGGAACTGAGAATGAGCTGAATGTTTAACTTCGATGCCCTCAGAGGCTGTGGAGATCCCTTGAATGAGAATGTTGAAAACTGACATTGATGGATTTCCACAAAGTATCAAAGCCGAGGGGGACAGTGCAGGATATTGTTGAAATGTATGCTTCAATAGCATTGTAGTTTAACATCGGTGACTTCACCAGCTACTCCACTTAAGGCAGTGATCAGTACTGTAGATAATCACACATAATCCCAGTTCCGACCCCCGGAATCAGAGAAACGGTGACGCAGCCGCCCAGGTCCAACCGGAAATGAGGATGGGAATGAGTGCGCGGAGTTACTCTCTGGCTCCAGTCATGCAATAGGTGAGCGTGCTGTCCTTCTATGTTGGAATAGAGGCGCAAGAAATTCCGAGGTTGTGAGTGCTCCTGATCAAGAGAATATTTGTCCCCGTTTATATTGTCATAGGATCTATAGTGCATCTTGCTGAGACAGCTGAGAGGCACAACTGGAAAGTGTTGAGCTCTTAACTGTGTAGTGGGGATTTAAAAGCCTATTTTGCTATTTGGATCTGCGTTTCCGAAACTGGCGGTGGCAGCTGCTTTTGCTCGCATCAGCTCAGAATCAGTTTCTTCCTCACAGTAAAGACTTCAGCCTCGAGAAGGTGGTGTTGGAGTGATATTTTGAACGAGGCAAAAGTGAGAATTGCAGATGCTGGAAATCAGAATATAGATCAAAGTGCTGCTGGAAAAGCACAGCAGGTCAGGCAGCATCCGATAAGCAGGAAAATCGACGTTTTTGGCAAAAGCCCTTCATCAGGAATAGAGGCAGGAAACCTCAAGGGTGGAGAGATAAACGGGGTGTGGGTGGGGCTAGAAAAGAGTAAAATAGGTGAATGGGTGCGGGGATAGTGGTGATACGTCGGGAGAGGAGTGTGGGATAAGGTAGCAAAAGTACAAAAAGTGAATGGGGTTGGGTGGAGGTGATAGGTCAGAGGGTAGGGTGGA
>NW_025168672.1:0-1726 GCF_004010195.1 Chiloscyllium plagiosum | reverse complement strand
TGTGCTGCAGATGGTTAGACACAGCGCAGTGTCCGTTTGGCTTTATGCACGTGTTTCTCTGAATGTGTGTGTGCATTATCGTGAGTTCCTGTCTCTGTGATTCTGTGTGTGTCTACCCATCTAGCTCTGCCTGAATATCTGTGCTTATGTGAGTGTGTTTGCGTTTCATTGTGTGTCTTAGTGTGTTTACATATCTCTGTGTCTGTACCTCTGTGCAACGGGCTCTCTGTTATTTTCAGGATGGTTACGATTGAAATGTGGTTTAAACACCAATACATCTGTACCTCTGTGTATTCATCTTGGGCTTGAAGTGATACATTGCTTTTGGTTATGTTTAAACGTGTGTGTGTGTGTGCGCGTTTGTGTGTGTGTATGTGTGTTTTGTGCCTGTCTCTGTGTGCGTGTGACAGACGGAAATACGTACAGAGACTCAGACCCAATCACATATGCAGAGAGATGTGCAAAGACACATACAGACAGAAGCACACATATCGACTTAAAGAGACACACGTGCACATATAGTCACACAGACATACACACACAAGCGCACAGATGTTTATGGAGACAGCAAAAGTGATACTATTAGAATTTCTTGTTCCTAAAACTAAATGAGAAATTAATAGATTTTTGGATTGTTTGACTTTACAGGTAATTTGTTCATAATTTTGTCCGGACAGCTGCGCCTTTAACATGTTTTTGAACGAAATAAGAGAAAGGTGGTTTAGTTAGTAGAGTGCGAGGTTAATGTTGAAAGGATGAAAGCAATTTGAATCGATGAACCTATTTTACCATCCCTGCGTTTTCCAGTCTTTTCAAAATGGCCGCTGATGCTTCTGAATTGGGTCGACATGCTGTCTTGTTCCAGGATGATGAATTAGGAATTGAGAACCTGGAGGATATTTCTATTACAATCAATACGGATCATTGGAAAAGTCCTCTTCAATAGGAAAGGGGACTTTGGGATTGCTGTTAGATCTTCAGCACTTCGAAGACCACCCAACAAAGAACAATGAAATACATAATTACACAGATTGTAATCCACTGGCCTTCTTTAAAAGTTTCAAATTAACAATGCAACATATTTTGATGGTGTGGTTTGTTGTAACCATTTTATTATACACATCACTCGAAAACCGAATGTGAATTCAGATATATTGTTCTAAAATACAAATGGTGAAATATATAAAAGCTTTAGGAAATGTGAAGGTTGTATAACATTGCAAGAAGGGAGAAATAATAAATAGACTGCAATTTTTATAAAACTTGTGCATCATGTATTTTGCAAGTAAATGCGTTTTTGAAATGGCATTTTAGTTTTCTCAGGGCGAATACATATAAAAACATTTTTTTTTAAAAAAGAATTGAGTGTAATTGTGGACTAAAATGTGAAAAGAGCGACCTTATAAACAGATCGAAAGTGGAGGATAGCTGCAAGGTTTGACAGCAATTCACCTGATAGTGACCCAATAATTGAAATGTGATTGGAGATGAACGGAGTTATACACAGTTGTAGCCTTTGTTTGTGACAAGGAGCTCATTGATTATTGGCCACGAGCTCACCACTGACAAAGGCTGTCAGCGACCAGCAGCGATGTGATTATTTCTCAGGCAACTAAACAGCTTGGGACTTTGAACAAGATCCAGGGAAGTCTTCAACTGCTCAGAGGCTCTCTCTGTTCGCGTCAGTGATTGTTGCTTTAATCCTGAAGAAACCTGGTTTATTTTT
>NW_025168671.1:563-1726 GCF_004010195.1 Chiloscyllium plagiosum | reverse complement strand
GCTCTCTATAAGGTACACATCAGGGTTGTGTTGAATCATTCTCCACTTGCTTGAATCAGTGCACTACCCGCCCCCCCACCCCCACCCCCAGCAATATTAAAGAAAGTGAACATTCTCCAGGATAAAGCACTGTGCCTGAGTGGTTTCCCATCTACCACCTTCAGCATTCCCTCTCCCCACCGTCGAGGCACAGTGGCATCATTGTGTAAAAGATCAAGTCAGCATTGTCCTACCCGACCATAGGGCTGCTCTCTCATTAGAGAGTTGTCTGGTAGTGGTTAACCTGAATATTACCATAACGCAAGCAAGGGGAGAGGTGGAAAAGGAGAGTCCATTAATTGTGGATAGTTATTCTTGATGTGTATTAGCAACACACATGTCACGTGAACAATTAATGTTAAAGAAGCCCCACAAATGCTGCAACTAAAGTCCCCCATTCCTTGAACCATCCTGGTTCGCACAGACCCAGCTGCTCTGAACCCTGTGGGTGATAGCATAGAGCAACAGTTGCACTAAACCTCAATGTTTGGAAGAGAGTGAGAGACAGAAATCCCGGAGGCATTTAAAATCTATTTAGGAACACACTTGCAAGGCTAAGGCTGACAGGTCTATGGGATCTGTGCTGGAAAATGGGATTAAAATAGTTAGCTGGGAGATTTCTTTACAGCATAAACCCAATGGACCACAAAACAGTTTTCTGTCATGTAGACCACAGACGCGTAATATAGGAATATTTCAAGCCACAATAGTAACCAGGTCAGAGAAGGTGATATTAGAATAAATGATACGTGATTGATTAATGTTTTTTGGAGGAAAATGTGACAGAGGATAAGCGGGACATTGTGGAGCTCTGGATGCAGGAATCGGAAATAAAAGTGGGTTATCCTGAAGGCTGGGCTTAAAGAAAGGCACATCACAGACATTTGTGAGGGTGGACATGATTAAAGATAGGGTGTTGAGACTGGAGGAGATTTGAGATTGGAAGATGTTGCAGAGATTGAGATGTTTTTGATGCAGAGATAGTGATAATTTTGAGGCTAGAGACGAATTATAGAGATAAGCATGAGTTTTTAGCTTTCCCAACATTACCTCTTTACTGATAAATGATTTTTTCTCTGTCCTCATCTGCCATTGCCTCCATAGGCCTGCGACAATGAGAGTAC
>NW_025168671.1:0-467 GCF_004010195.1 Chiloscyllium plagiosum | reverse complement strand
CTTTGGGAAATAGGTTTAAGGAGAATCCAAAGAGATTCTACAAATACACTAAAGACAAAAGAATAACTAGGCAGAGAATCGCGACCTTCAAAGATCAACAAGATTGTCTATGGAACAGCAGGAGGTGGGAGAGATTCTGTAAGTATTTCATGTCAGTTTTATGGTATGAGGGGAAAGAGGGGATATGGAAGTTCGAGAAGTTGGATAAATAAATAGTGATAACTTGGCAAGTGTACATATTACAGCGGAGGAGGTACTGGATGTCTTAAAATGCATAAAGGTGGATAAATCCCTGGAATCTGATCAGATGTATCCCAGAACTTTGTGGGTAATTAGGGAAGCTTTTGCTGGGCTCCTCGCTGCGATATTTGTATCATCGATCGCCACAGGTGAGGTGCTGGAAGGTGAGGTGCCATTATTTGAGAAAAGTGGTCAGGAAAAGCCAGATAACTATAGACTGGTGAGCC
>NW_025168670.1:0-1726 GCF_004010195.1 Chiloscyllium plagiosum | reverse complement strand
TGGAGGATTTGAGCTATAGGGAGAGGTTGAATACACTGGGCTATTTTCCCTGTAGCATCGGAGGCTGAGGGGTTACCTTCTAAAGGTTTACAAAATCATGAAGGGAATGGATAGATAAATAGACAAAATGTCCTCCCTGGGTTGGAGGAGTCCAGAATTAGAGGGCATAGGTTTAGGGTGAGAGGGAAAAGATATAAAAGAGACCTAAGGGGCAACGTTTTCACGCAGAGGTTAGTATATGTATGGAGTGAGTTGTCAGAGGAAGTGGAGGAGACTAGTACAATTGCAACATTTAAAAGGCATTTGGATGGTTTATAAATAAGGAGGGTTTTGAGGGATATGGGCCACGTGCTGGCAGGTGGGACTAGATTGGGTTGGGATATCTGGTCGACATGGACAAGTTGGACTGAAGGGTCTGTTTCTGTGCTGCACATCTCTCTGACTCCACTTAGTGTAACAGTGCCCCTAAACTACCTCTCACCAATGACTCAAATTTAAACTCAAAGTCCAAATTCACTTCTACTCTATTTGGGTAAGATGCTCTTTGGAGAGCTGGTGTGGACTTGTTGGGCCAAATGGCCTGTCTCACTTTAGGGATTCTACGAAAATACACCCCTACAACCCCATCAGCGTCAGACACACATGCATTGGGGTGCATCTTGGGAGTTTGTACTGCCTGGGGAAAGTGCAATGGTGCTCACTACTGGATTAGTGCTGTAGTTGAACAGTGAGACAGCATGGCAAGGAGAAACTGCAGGCTCAATCCAGCCCATCACATTGCTGCACACTGACTTACCCATCAGCTATGCGCCCTGACCTCCTTTCGTCCACTCTAGCATGGTTGAGGGCATTCACTTTGAGACTGGTTACCAAGTCAAAAGCACTATGCAATTGCAGTTGACTCATTTAGAACTGATTTCTACTTTTATAAAACCTGGAGTTCTATATGGTCTCCACCCTCCCACTGGGATATGATGCCTCACTGCAAGGATTCTTTGTAACTACAGTGACAAAGCAAATTAAATTTGTGTCGTTGGAGATGGATTAAACTAAATTACAGCATAAAAAAACTACCCTTTCCCAGGAAGAAGGCCTTTTCCACTGTCCCAGCTCTATGGGCAAACAAGATTGTCAGTGACCCACCAGAAACTTCCCATAATCTAGTGCAATCTGCCCCGGACACTTGCTGTGATGGTAATATAACCAAATTAGAGTCCGAAAACAATACAATATGGAAACATGAAGCCTACGGTCCAATTAGTCCAAGCCAACCAGATATCCCAATCTGACCTAGTCCCATTCACGATTATTTGGCCCATTTCCCTCCAGACTCTTCCTCTTTATGTACCCATTCAGATGTCTTTTAAATGTTGTAATTATATCAGCCTCCACCACTTCCTCTATCAGCTCACTCCATACATGCACTATCCTCTGCATGAATAAGTTGCCCCTGAGGTCCCTTTTAAATCTTTCCCCTCTTACTTTAAACCTATGCCCTCTAGTTCTGGATTCATCTACCTTAGGAAAAAGACCTTGACTATTCACCGTATCCATGCCCTTTATGATTTTATAAACCTTTTTAAGGTCATCCCTCACTCTGACTGGCCAATTAAGTTCCAATGGTTTAAAACTGGTATTCACCACCAAAACCACACATGAAGGGGCTCTGAATGTACACAAGGCCTTGGGACACAAGTCAGTACCACGGGGAGGGAGTGAGACAGCT
>NW_025168669.1:0-1726 GCF_004010195.1 Chiloscyllium plagiosum | reverse complement strand
CTTTTGGCCAAGCACATCCAGCACTTCCAAACCGCTCACTATTTAATGAACTTAAATGTGAATGATGATATTTGTTGTTCATATCCGAAATATTTTAGCTCTTGCGAAGAGCTATTGCCCAAACACTGATCCTTCTGATACCCCAAAGCCTTCACTCCAAATAATTATATTACTCTCTTCATTCTCTCGATTATCCAACTTTTAATACATTCGGTGGATTCACCCCTGCTACCCATGGACTCTAACATTCTCTACTCAGCTGTATTCAACCAAGACAAACGTCTGCTGAAAATTCAAACACTTCATTTCCACTGGTTCTCAATTGTCGATCTCACAACGGACAACCTCCACAATATCCAGCAGATTTATCAAAGATCAAGATCATTTCCCCTTCCTGAATCTAGATTGACTCTACTGAATCATGATATTATTTTCCAAGTGTCGAGTTGTCACATTCCTTACAAAAGGTTACAATGTTTTTCTCACAGCTTACATCAAGCTAACCACTGTTTAGTTTGCTGTTTGCTCTCTCCGTCCTGTTTTAAACATTTAGGTTTACAATCGCTGCTTTCCAGTCTGGAGGATCCGTTCCAGAACCGAACCAGCTTTGAAGAATAATCAGTAATTCTTTCACTAGCTCTTCTGCCACTCCTCAATACTCTGGGATGTAGCTCATCAGATGCAGCAATATAACAACCATAAATTCAATGAGGATTTGAAAGACGTACCTTTTATTAATTATAATTTCCTGCTGTTCCCCATTTTCACCAGTCACTCTGTTTCCTTGTATTTCTGGAAGTTTCTTTCTGTACCTTCCTCGGGGAGATGGACACAATATATTGCTCTCAGCGGACAGATGGGTTCTGTCAGCCAGTGAATATATCGGAGGAGTGCACTCCGGTGGTGATGGATATGTTACTCACTGCTACCTGGAAAGTTCCAGAATTAATCCAGTTTAAATTATGATGAGGATCAACACAGTCCTGTCACTGGTGTGAAGCTACACAGTATACTGAAGGAGGGGACACAGCTTAGTAACAACCTCAATTTTGAAACAAACTGGCTTCATACCAGACACCTGGTCCAGCTTAGACAAATGGCCCGGGAAATCCCAGGAGAGATAATGCACTGTCCTGCACCTCCCTATTTATAGAGCTTCCCTTCTGTGGAGACTCATCTCCATTTGTTTACCATGAACCCAGACACTCTGTAAATGCAGTGTATAGAGTGGGGTCACCAGACCCCGCAGCTGACAATACAAACCCGACATAAGCATCCACAGAAACTCCACTGATTTTCCAATGACAGGAACAAGTCAATTCCCCACACGGAAAGTGCACGTGCTCAGTGTTGAAAATTATTTCCACTCCTGAGTTTCTCTTCCTGGCCGAGAAAGCCGTTGCATCTCTGCACACTCCCACAGTAAGAGTTCCTCTCTCCAAAGAAGCAGTTGACAATGTAACATTACCTTTCTCTATATCTCAGCATCTATAAGGGCAGCTCCAGCATTGCTAATGGATTTGGTCATCACACTCAGAGAAGAGTGGTACAGGGAACCTAACTCACTTTAAACAGGGACAAATCTAAATGGACGCGATATTCAGGAATATGGGAAAATGGGGAAATGTGAGAATAACTTGTCATTCTGTTTTCCTTTCAGTTCATCATCAGCAATCCCTTTGCTCACTTTTCTTTTCATTTTCTCTCTTTTTCTGGCCATTTCTCC
>NW_025168668.1:0-1726 GCF_004010195.1 Chiloscyllium plagiosum | reverse complement strand
TTTGTATTTTTTTTCCAGTATCCATAGTTACTGTTTTTTGTGAAAATTTGTTCTGTGCCTATTCACTTCTGGAGAAACTCATCAGGTCTGTCATCATCTGCAGAGACAGAGAAACGGCGTTCGCATTTCAAGCCCAGTGTGACACTTCTTCATAACTGAAAAGGATTGGAAACTGGGATTTTCAATCCCTTGTCAGACGTGGGCGATGGGTGACAGGGAAAAGAGGGTGTGGCAAAGATAAATGGTCTTTTAGCACAGGTGAACGAGTGGATGATGTAAAATGTGTTTAAATTAAGGTAAGAATGGAGGAAATGGGTTCTCTCTATTGAGTGCAAGATAAAGAAGACGCAACCACACAAGGTCATCGGGAGGCCAGGAAGGAGAATGCTGACTATGTGACATTATATAGATCTGGCCATGAATACGTTTTCACTGTTGAGATCATCGCCCCCTTTAGACAGAGGAATTGACTTCTTATTGGCACTAGTAAGCATTTCGTGCTGCCTTCGTATTGCAATATGGAGAAAAACAAATCACCATACAAGGTTTGGGCTGAGTATTGTTTACCTGTTATGTTTAATATTGTTTAAATTTGCAATGCTTATCTTTAAATACTTTTTCTTGAAATTAGTATCAGATGGAGTGTAGGAGGTTGGGTGGTGACATTGTAAAAGTTTCTAAAACCATGAGAGATATGGATAGGGTGAATAGCCAAGATCTTTCCAAAGACATGGGGAGTTCAGCCATAGAAGGCATAGGTTTAAGGTGAAAGAGGAAAGCTTTGAAAGGAACGAAGGGGCAATTTTTTTTTACACAGAGGGTGGTTGGGTATGGAATGAACTGTCAGAGGAAGAGTGGTAGATGCCAATACAGCTACAACATTTAAAACTCATTTGGACAACCATATGAATGGGAAACAGTTAGACACATATTGGCCAAACGAAAGCAGAAGGGACGAGCTTAATTTGGAAAACCTGGCCAGCATGAACATTTAGAAAAGCTACACGCAGTGATTTCCCGTTCAGTGTGGTTTGTGAACGGGAAATTATACTTTTCCCTGTAAAATCATGCAAAGTATTTCTGGAAATGCCTGAGAATGTAACAAGCGGATTTGATAAAGGGGATCTGTTAGACACCAGGCTTTCCAGAGATTTTCCACAAAGTATTACAAAATAAGAGTTCTTACACACAACAGAAGATCGTAGGATGATGGATAATGTATTAACATGGGAAGTTGATTGGTTAGCTCATCGAAATCAGAGAGTCAGGATTAATGAATCTTCAAGATAAAGGTGTATTTGCTGGAGTACCACAGCTATGAGACCAATGGCATCAGTTATTTACAATCTATACTGATAGCCTGAAGGAGGGAGCTGAGTGCAATATACATCCAAGTTTGGGGATGACGCTGTGAACCAAAAGACAGGGTGTTATTTAATGGAGAGGACGTCCAGAAAAGGAGCAGTATAAAGGGATTGTAGTCTTCCAGTGTATGAAACATAAAGTCAGCATGCTGATGCAGCAAGTAACTAGGTTGGTTCAAAAGACGGGTTCCTGGTATGAAAGGGCTGTGTTATTGAGAATCTCTAAAATGGTGAGGCGATTATTCATTGGGGTTTAAATGAATGAGGAGTGATACTGCTGAACAATACAAGACACAGAAGGGACTTGAGAAGGTAGATGTTGAGAAGTTGTTACCATTCCTGGTCAGAGTCTCGAACTCGAG
>NW_025168667.1:0-1726 GCF_004010195.1 Chiloscyllium plagiosum | reverse complement strand
CTACAGACTACGCCTTTCAGTGCAAGTTTCTTCATGGAATTTCTAATTTCCAACATTTTGGATTCAAACTCATTCTCTATCGAACCTATACCATCTCACAGTACCGCGTTGAAGCTGTACTTGAATATCAGACTCTCCTGTCTGCCCTTCAGGGAAGTCTGAAAAGCCCGGATATTTAACTCCCAGTCATGACCACCCTGCAACCATGTCTCTGTAATGGCTACTAAAACATATTAATTCGTAATGATTTGTGTCATGACCTCGTCAGCCTTGTTCCAATTGCTACAATCATTTGGTAAACTGTCTTCATGACAGCTTTCTTAGCCTCATGATTTCCAACATCTCTCATAACATCTCCTGAATAATCCTTCCCTTGTACATCTTGTTTCTCCTCAACTGGCCATTTGCGTCCTCCCTCCTCAGTATCCAAGGGCCCAAACACATCTTCCAGGTGAAGAAACACTTTGCCTGCACTTCGCACTACCCAGTCTACTACACTCACTGCTCGCAATGTCGTCTCCACTATCTTGGGAAATGAAGTGTGGACTGAGTGACTGTTTTTCAGAAAATCCAAGTTCCATCTTCAAGAAAGACACTAAACTACCACTTCCCCGCCACATTAGCGGAACAGCCCGTTCCTTGGCCAACACCTCTGTCTCAGGCTTACTGCAGTGTTCCGGAGATGTTCAGTCCATGCGTGAAGAACAACACTCATTTTCCATTTGGGGATGCTGCAGCCCTCCAGACTCCATCAATTTCAATACTTTTATGTCCTGAACTCATCCATCTACTTGCCCTCCACGTCACACACCACTCCTTGTCATCATATATGCAGCCATTACACGCTATCTATGTTTAGTCACTAACAGTCTCCATAAAAAGCTCGTCACCCTCTCAGCTTGATCATTATCCATTAGTTTGCCCAATTCTTCTTCTCTCTGTTTGTGTTCCACACCAATTGCCGTTCACTTCTTATCCCAACCCCACCACCCTATCTTCTGCAGAGAGGTCAACATTTCTTAGGAGAAAGTGAGGACTGCAGATTTTCAGCAACATTTCATAGGTACCATCAGTTTTGAGGAAGAGTCACTGGACCGGAACTGCTAACTCTTATTTCTCTTCTCAGATGCTGCCAAACCTGCTTAGCTGTTCCAGCACCTTCTGCTTTTGAACATGTTCCTTGGCGCACATCTCTATCTCAGGCCATCTGACACTGTGAATGATCAAGGAATAAAGGTCGTGCGTGTGCCCTTTTGGTAGCCTGAGATCGTCCGTGCTCAATGATCCTCTGTACCGAAGACAGTACTCTGTTCCTTTTGAAAACTTCTCTTGTCGATTCTTCCTATTGCAATGTGAGCCATAGGATCAACTTCTTAGGTCTATTAATACAGCAATCATGTGTATGGATTTGTACCACAGTTCTATTTTGAATGCGATCAACAACAGAGAGAGAGAAAAAAAAACTCATGCCAAATCTGAACAGACTGGAATTTCTGCAGGAGGTGGAACTTCGTGACTTTTTCTTCAGATAGATAACACTAAAACCCTTTCTCACTGTGACAATGTGCCATTAGTTATCGAAGCTGAAGCATTTATAGGTGCACAGGCTGAACAGTTTTTTTTTCTACTTATAATATCTGAATGGTCTCCCTCCAGTCTGATAGTACAGTTGTGTCAGTAAATGGGATAACCGAGTGAATCAGCTTACATATGCAGCCGGGGAACA
>NW_025168666.1:0-1726 GCF_004010195.1 Chiloscyllium plagiosum | reverse complement strand
ATTGGAACAGGAGGAGGCCATTCAGCCCTTCAAAACTGCTCTGTCATTCAATAGATCATGGCTGATTTGTGGCCTAAGTTGCAATGTTCAAAGCTCTCCAAACTCATCAATAAACTCCTATGCAACAGACAAGATCTATATTCAAAAACGAAACATCTGCACATGCTGGGAAATCAGGAACAAAAACAGAAATTGCTGGAAAAATTCAACAGATCTGGCAGCATCTGTGGAGAGTGAATCTTAGGTTCCAGTGACCGGTCAGGTGACCAGCTGCAGCTGACCATTCTGCCTTTTCTGTAACACTCTCTGGAACAGGTTCTGGTGCGAGGGGAATGAGACTGTCAATAACAACTTAGAAAATAGGAGGATGTGCTCAATCAGAATAAAACATATTTTGGTCTTTCACTTTTAATTCAACTGCAAAAATTAATCATGATCATTCCAGAAATAAGATAATAGGCCAGTAATCAGCTCTTCATGTCATTAGATTAGATTACTTACAGTGTGGAAAGTGGCCCTTCAGCCCAACAAGTCCACACCGCCCCGCCGAAGCGCAACCCACCCATACCGCTACATTTTCCCATACCTAACACTACGGTCAATTTAGCATGGCCAATTCACCTTACCTGCACATCTTTGGACTGTGGGAGGAAACCGGAGCACACGGAGGACACCCACACAGACACGTGGAGAACGTGCAAACTCCACACAGTCAGTTGCCTGAGACGGGAATTGAACCGGGGTCTCTGGCGCTATGAGGCAGCAGTGCTAGCCACTGTGCCACCGTGCCGCCCATTGGGTTTGAGAAACTTAATTCTGACCTGGTCCAGCCTACATGTGAATCTAGACACTGAATAACGTGGTTGTCTCTGAACCATCTCTTGGGCAGTTAGAATGGATGACAAATGCTGTCCCGGCAAGTGATCCCACAAATAAACAAAACAAATCCAATCGCCGTGGTTGCTTGTGAACTCGCCGGTGTTATTGGAAGAGGATGAATGGGACGGTTTATGGGGTAAAGGGAGAAGAAAGCCATTCAGTTAGATGATCCTTTGGATAGCTGATGAGCCAATCAGCCTCCTTTTGCGCAGTAACAATTCAGTGAATATTTCATTCTGAGCCCTCTAAGGAAATATCCGGGCAGGGTTTATAAAGACGTCAGATTGAATGAGTGTCTCGGTGAACACAAGTGAGACACAGGTACAGAGAGGTTTTGGGACGGATTAAATTATATTTTATATATTTGCATAGTCATCAACTTTACAGCAGTTAAAACTGGGAGTGTAATTAGAGCAGCAAATAAATCTTAAACATTTATGCATCGAAAGGGAATGCTGGGTAAAGATATCGTAGTTAGTGCTGATTTTATTCCAGGCACACCAGCCAGGGAGCACATCCTTCCTGTATCTATCCTCTCGAGCTCTTGAAGATTTTTCTTCCTTTGAAGGGTTTCATGTTTAGATACTCCAGAGAAGACACCTTCAAGCTCCTCAATCTCTCCTGCCAGGGCAATGCTGCTGTTAGAATTCAATTGACTGGTGCAGGCTAGTGGCTGCTTCATGGACTGGAACTGGCAATTGAGACTGAAAGGTTACTGTATAAAATATCTTCAATGGTATTGCCAGACGTGAGTGGTTGTAGGAAAATGACCTTAACTTACAGGCATTGAGTGTCCTGTTGTGGGGCATCCTGCTTTGATTCAATCTATTGATAACTATTAGAACTG
>NW_025168665.1:0-1726 GCF_004010195.1 Chiloscyllium plagiosum | reverse complement strand
TAAGAGCAAGGGTACTTACATTGGAAGGAAGAGCGGGAAGCTGCTTAGATATATGTTTAAAATTGAGGGCATTTGATGATGTAGACTCAAAAAGTCATTTCCACAGATAAAGAATAAAAGTGAGATGACATCAATATAAGATGGGCATAATTAAGACCAATGAAGTATGAGAGAAATGTCTACTCCAAACAATGTGGCATTCAATGCTACAGAGAAACATAGAAGACAGGAGCAGGAAGAGGCCATTTGACCCCTCAAGCCTGCTCAGCCATGCACCACAATCACAGCAGATCGTCCAATTCAATCGGCTAATCTTGTTTTCTCCCCATACCTTTGATCCTATTCACCCTAAGTGCTGTATGTAACTGCCTCTTGAATACATTCAATGTTTGTCATCAACTACTTCCTGTGGTAATGAATTCAACAGGCTCACCACTCTTTGGGTGAAGAAATGTCTCCTCATCTCCGTCCTAAATGGTCCATCCTGAATTCTCAGTCTGTAACCCCTGGTTCTGGACATTCCCACCATTGGGAATATCCTCCCTGCATCTATCCCGTCTAGTCTGGTTAGAATTTTATAGGTCTCCATGAGATCTCTTCTCATTCCTCAGAGCTCCAGCAAAAACAATCCTAACCCTCGTCAATCTCTTGTCATAGGTCAGTACCACCATCCCCGGAATCAGAGTGGTAAATCTTCGCTGCACTCCCTTGAGAGCAAGAACGTTATTCCTCAGAAAAAGAGACAAAAGTGCCCAGAATATTCTCGGTGTGGCTTCTGCAAGGCAACAACACATCCCTGCTCCTGTACTTGAAACCTATTACAATGAAGGCCAACATACCATTTGCCTTCTTTCCCACCTACTGCACCTGCATGCTCACCTTCAGTGACTGGTGCACAAGGACACCCAGGTCCCACTGCACACTCCCCTCTCCCAATTTACAGCCATTCAAGTACGAACCTGCCTCCTTGTGTTTCCTTCCAAAGTGAATAACCTCACATTCACCCAAATTATACTGCATCCCATAGGCTTGAATGTTGTGATGTTTCAAGTGCTCATCCAAATATTTTTTAAAGGTTGTAAGGTTTTCAAGCTTGTCGAATATACTGGCAGGGAGATATCCTAGAACTGTGCAGGAGGATTTAAATTGGTGCAGGGTGGGAAAGGGTCCAGGGTGGCAGGGGGTGGGAGTGCAGTGCTAGTGGAGAGAGACCCAAGGAGACAGTGAGGAAAGAGAGAAAAGTTGCCCATCCAGGGCAAGTGAGGAGTATTCCATCACACACTCCTGACTTGTGCCTTCTTGATGGTGGGACAGGCTTTGGGGATTCAGGAGGTGAGTTACTCGCTGCAGGATTCATGGCCTCAATAAAAGTTGGGAAAAGGAGCAAATCAAATTATCAGGGGAGGCAGGAACCATGCAGAGAACGAAATAAGACTAGTAAATTAAACTGCATTTATTTAAAGCACAGGGCCTAGCAAGTAAGGCAGATGACCTCAGCATGGGACTGGGATAGCATGGCAATTATAGAGATGTGGTTTAGGATGGACAGGACTGACAGCTTAATGTTCCAGTGCATAGATGCTACCAGAAGGATAAAAAGGTGGGCAAGAGAGGAAGGAGAAGGGCATTTCTGATTAGTGATAACATTACAGCTGTACTTAGGGTGGATCTTCCTGCAAATGCATACAGGAACGTTATTCGGGTAGAACTGAGAAATAAGAAAGGG
>NW_025168664.1:0-1726 GCF_004010195.1 Chiloscyllium plagiosum | reverse complement strand
AGAGCTGGGCTGAGACTGTCACACAGAACCGGGTGAGACTGTCACACAGAGCCGAACTGAGACTGTCACACAGAGCCAGACTGAGACTGTCACACACAGTCGGGCTGAGACTGTCACACAGAGCCGGGCTGAAACTGTCACACAGAGCCGGGTTGAGACTGTCACACAGTGATTGCATGAGACTGTCACACAGAGCCAGACTGAGACTGTCACTCAGAGCCATGCTGAGACTGTCACACAGAGCCGGGCTGAGACCGTCACACAGAGCTGGGCTGAGACTGTAACACTGAGCCAGACTAAGTCTGCAACACAGAGCTGAGCTGAGACTGTCACACAGAGCCGTGCTGAAACTGTCACACAGAGCCGGGTTGAGACTGTCACACAGACCCGGGTTGAGACTGTCACACAGTGATTGCATGAGACTGTCACACAGAACCGGCTGAGACTGTAACACAGAGCTGGGCCTAGACTGTCACACAGAGCCAGACTGAGACTGTCACACACAGTCGGGCTGAGACTGTCACACAGAGCCAGACTGAGACTGTCACACAGAACCGGGCTGAGACTGTCACACAGAGCCAGACTGAGACTGTCACACAGAACCGGGCTGAGACAGTCGCACACAACCAGACTGAGACTGTAACACTGAGCTGGGCTGAGATTGTCACACAGAGCCAGACTGAGATTGTCACACAGAACAGGGCTGAGCCGGTCACACAGAACTGGGCTGAGATCGTCACAAAGAGTCTGGCTGAAACTGCCACACAGAGCTGGGCTGAGACTGTCACACAGTGCCAGACTGAGACTGTAATACCGAGCCTGGCTGAGATTGTCACACGGAGCCGGGCAGAGACTGTCACACAGAGCCAGACTGAGACTGTAACACGGACCTGGTCTGAGACTGTAACACAGAGCTGGGCTGAGACTGTCACACAGAGCCGGTCTGAGACTGTCACACAGAGCCAGACTGAGACTGTAATACAGAGCTGGGCTGAGACTGTCACACAGAGCCGGGCTGAGACTCTCACACAAAGTCAGGCTGAGACTGTCACACAGAGCCGGGCTGAGACTGTCACACAGAGCCGGGCTGAGACTGTAACACAGAGCCGGGTTTAGACCGTCACACAGAGCCAAGAAGTGACCGTCACACAGAACCATGTTTAAACCGTCACACAGAGTCAAACTGAGACCGTCACACAGAGCCAGACTGAGACTGTAACACTGATCTGGGCTGAGACTGTCACACAGAGCTGGGCTGAGACTGTCACACCGCGCCAGACTGAGACTGTCACACAGAGCCTGGCTGAGACTGTAACACAGAGCCGGGCTTCGACCGTCACACAGAGCCAAGCAGAGACCGTCACACAGAACCAGGCTTAAACCGTCACACAGAGCCAGGCTGAGACCGTCGCACAGAGCCGGGCAGAGACCGTCACACAGAGCTGGGCTGAGACCGTCATACAGAGCTGGTCTGGGACTGTCACACACAGTCGGGCTGAGACTGTCACACAGAGCCTGGCTGAGACTGTCACACTGAGCCTGGCTGAGACTGTCACGCAGAGCCAGACTGAGACTGTCACACACAGTGGGGCTGAGACTGTCACACAGAGCCGGGCTGAGACTGTCACACAGAGCCGGGCTGAGACTGTCACACAGAGCCGAACTGAGACCGTCACAAAGAGGTGGGCTGAGACTGTCACACAGAACTGGGCTGAGACTGTCACAC
>NW_025168663.1:0-1726 GCF_004010195.1 Chiloscyllium plagiosum | reverse complement strand
CTGCGCTGCGACACTGACTGTTCCGTCCTGCGCTCCGGCACTGATGGTTCCATCCTGCGCTCCGGCACTGATGGTTCTGTCCTGCGCTGCGATACTGATGGTTCAGTCCTGCGCTCCGACACTGGCGGTTCTGTCCTGCGCTGCGACACTGGCGGTTCCGTCCTGCACTGCGACACTGACGGTTCAGTCCTGTGCTGCGGCACTGACGGTTCAGTCCTGCGCTGCGGCACTGACGGTTCAGTCCTGCGCTGTGACACTGACAGTTCAGTCCTGCGCTGCGACACTGACGGTTCTGTCCTGTGATGCGACACTGATGGTTCCATCCTGCGCTCCAGCACTGACGGTTCAGTCCTGCGCTGCGGCACTGACGGTTCAGGCCTGCGCTGCGACACTGACGGTTCCGTCCTGCGCTGCGACACTGACTGTTCCGTCCTGCGCTCCGGCACTGACGGTTCCATCCTGCGCTCCGGCACTGACGGTTCCATCCTGCGCTCCGGCACTGATGGTTCAGTCCTGCACTGCGGCACTGACGGTTCAGGCCTGCGCTGCGACACTGACGGTTCCGTCCTGCGCTGCGACACTGACTGTTCCGTCCTGCGCTGCGGCACTGGCGGTTCTGTCCTGCGCTGCAACACTGGCGGTTCCGTCCTGCGCTGCGACACTGACGGTTCCGTCCTGCGCTGCGACACTGGCGGTTCCGTCCTGCGCACCGACACTGGCGGTTCCGTCCTGCGCATCGATACTGACAGTTCCGTCCTGCTTTGTGATACTGACGGTTCAGGCCTGCGCTCTGATACTGACGGTTCCGTCCTGCCGTCCGACACTGACGGTTCTGTCCTGCGCTGCGATACTGACGGTTCCGTCCTGCGCTGCGACACTGATGGTTCAGTCCTGCGCTGCGACACTGATGGTTCAGTCCTGCGCTCCAACACTGACGCTTCCGTCCAGCGCTCCAACACTGACGGTTCCGTCCTGCGCTCCAACACTGATGGTTCAGTCCTGCGCTGCGATACTGACGGTTCCATCCTGCGCTGTGATACTGACGTTTCAGGCCTGCGCTCTGATACTGACGGTTCCGTCCTGCGGTCCGACACTGACGGTTCTGTCCTGCGCTACGACACTGATGGTTCCCTCCTGCGCTTCAACACTGATGGTTCAGTCCTGCGCTGCGATACTGACGGTTCTGTCCCGCGCTCCGACACTGATGGTTCAGTCCTGCGCTCTGATACTGACGGTTCCGTTCTGCGCTGCGATTCTGACAGTTCTGTCCTGCGCTGCGACACTGACTGTTCCGTCCTGTGCTCAGATATTGACAGTTCAGTCCTGCGCTCAGACACTTGACGGTTCAGTCCTGCGCTGTGACATTGACGGTTCAGTCCTGCGCTGTGACATTGACGGTTCAGTCCTACTCCGCGATACTAACGGTTCAGTCCTGCGCTGCGACACTGATGGTTCTGTCCTGCGCTGCGACACTGACTGTTCCGTCCTGCGCTGCGATTCTGACTGTTCCGTCCTGCGCTGCGACTCTGACAGTTCCGTCCTGCGCTGCGACACTGGCGGTTCCGCCCTGCGCTGCGACACTGGCGGTTCCGTCCTGCGCACCGACACTGGCGGTTCCGTCCTGTGCTCCGACTCTGACGGTTCCATCCTGCGCTGTGATACTGACGGTTCAGGCCTGCGCCCTGATACTGACGGTTCCGTCCTGCGCAATGACACTGACGGTTCA
>NW_025168662.1:0-1726 GCF_004010195.1 Chiloscyllium plagiosum | reverse complement strand
GGCGAAAGAAATGTCTCCTTATCTCCGGACCCGTACGTTAAGTGTGATTTCATTCCACAGATGCTGTCAGACCGATTACCCAGCAATTTCTGACTTTGTTCCTGATTTCCAGCATCCACAGTTCGTGATTTTTTTTGTAACCTCGAAGTTTGTAAACGAAGACGTGATCTGAATGTGAGGTGTACTCTTAGTTTTCGGTGAAATTCATCAACTTTCAAAGTGAACGAGGTCAAACAGTGAAACTGATTACCTTGCTGAATATTCTTCTTGTCGATTCACTGTTGCCACTCATTTAATCATCAAAACCACAGAATTGCAGAGGGGACTCATCCGACGGCGGGGGACGGTGTGTGGGCTAGTGGCGCAATGGATAACGCGTCTGACTACGGATCAGAAGACTGTAGGTTCGACTCCTACCTAGCTCGCGTGCGCTTTAAAGCCTTAAAGCCGCCTCTTTCGTGCTCTTTTATAAATTAACCTCAATGAAAACATTTCGACACGTATCTGTTACTATTTGCTCTGATTATGGATTTTATCACCTCTCCTGCCACTGTTGTTAGACGAGATGGTCTTCATTTGCTCGAACACAGCGTGCAGGATAGCACTCATAATCAGACAACAGGATTCATCAAACCAGGTCAGACGGTCAAATGAACATGATCGGCGTTGACTGCTTGGATCGAAGGGCCGTGCTGTGTAACTCTATAATGAACCAAGACCAGAGCTGTCAGCAGAAAGCGTTACCTATCAGCTGCTTTGAAGGGGGCCGTCTCACAGGTCACCAGTTGACGTTGTGCCGTATTTTTATGTTATTTTTTCCTTCTTTCAAATAGCAGCTTCTCTGTGGATTTTGGGAATAATTTCAACTACTCAGCCCAGTTTGAAAAGAAATCCAAAGCTTTGAAAACTAAAGTTCACATCATTGCTAATCTTTCTAATTTTCTCTTCAAATCGATTTTGTATGCTTGAATAAAATCAGAAATCAGACTAGTTCTGAGGAAAGGTCCATAAGACAGAGGAGCAGAAACTATGCCACTCATCCCATCCTTCTGCTCCGCCAATAGTGATAATAGGTTTTCCAATCCCATTTTCCCGCTTTCTCCCCCTAACCTTTGATTCCCTTGCTCCTCAAGAACGTATCTGTCTCTGTTTTAAATATAGTCAATGGCCTGGCTTCCTCCAATGACAGCCTTCTGTGGCAATGAATTCTACAGATTCACCACATTCTGGCGAAAGAAATGTCTCCTTATCTCCGGACCCGAACGTTAAGTGTGATTTCATTCCACAGATGCTGTCAGACCGATTACCCAGCAATTTCTGACTTTGTTCCTGATTTCCAGCATCCACAGTTCGTGATTTTTTTTGTAACCTCGAAGTTTGTAAACGAAGACGTGATCTGAATGTGAGGTGTGCTCTTAGTTTTCGGTGAAATTCATCAACTTTCAAAGTGAACTAGGTCAAGCAGTGAAACTGATTCCCTTGCTGAATATTCTTCTTGTCGATTCACTGTTGTCACTCATTTAATCATCAAAACCACAGAATTGCAGAGGGGACTCATCCGATCGCGGGGAATGGTGTGTGGACTCGTGGGGCAATGGATAACGCGTCTGACTACGGATCAGAAGATTGTAGGTTCGACTCCTACCTAGCTCGAGTGCGCTTCAAAACCTTCAAGCTGCCTCTTTCGCGCACGTTTATAAATTAACCTCAATGAAAACATTTCTAT
>NW_025168661.1:0-1726 GCF_004010195.1 Chiloscyllium plagiosum | reverse complement strand
CAGAAAGAGGCACTTGAGCTCTTCAAGTTTGCATCGACATAGTTTGCCCTTCCGTACTACAGCTGCGTTGACTTTCCTCTTTCCCTTCTTCTTCATGAATTCGTCCATGTTATGTTTAATGAAAGCTGCTATTATGTTCCTCTACTGCTATACCGCTTTCTCTTTGGCATCCCGTTCCAAACATCCACCGCTTGTAGTGTTTTGTGCACCTTACATCTCACGGCATTATGGTCACTTCTCCAGAAATTCTGCCCTGAATGAAATTTTACTCACCTGGAGGTGCTCATCTGCCATATGCATGTCCAGCATAACAGCGTCCTCGGTTGGAAAGAATAAATCCTGTGTCAAGAAACCCTCATGAACTGACGTTACACATTCTGCACGACAAGGCTCATGAACGAAGTGAGAACCAACCAGTGCAGGGAATTTAAAATCATTCCGCACAACAACCCACATAATCCTTAATAGTGTAAAATGGAACATAAATTCGTACACCAGTTTTATTTTAAAGAAACGATATTTAGTATCTCGAATATCTCCAAAACATACGTTTGCAGTTTGAGTTTAATCCAAAGCAATGTAAACGGGAAATTAAGTTTTACTTGTAACTAAGTCCTTCTGACATATCATTTGACCTGAGCAGACTGACGGGAAGCGTTCATTTTCAAATTATTTGTCTCCTATTTTAAGTCTGTTAACAACCATAAGGCGAACAGTTGCTTGAATAGCTCACTCTCCGACGACCAGGTGATATCTCTAACTTACTTCAGCACTTGCCTAAAAGCTTCACAATTGACATTAATCTCTCTGTTTGCTGCTTCTAAAAAAAAAACCCTCAGTTACTGTATTTATGTTGAAAAATGAAACATTTTACATGGCAATCGACATTCCTTTTTGTCCTCATTATCCCACACACATGACACTTATCTAGTTTGCTTCATATGTCAACGTATATATGTAGAAATATATGCAACACATTGTAATTCCCTGAGAGAATGATAAACCTTGGGAGCCCAGTGGCGGTGACAGGAGATTTTGGGATGGAGATCTGCTTGACATTAACGATATTTTTGACACAAACGTAAAATTTCTATTTGGATGAAAAATAATTGAATTTAAGATGCAAGATAAAATTAGAGCGTGGTTTCTCATTTGGATTTTACTTCAAATCGCAATTATCTTTAACTTTGGGAGAGATATACATTTTAGAGAGAAGTTAAGCATTTTCATAACGATAATTCCAGTGTTCAGTTTATAGTTTGAATTGCGCTTTATCTGATTAGTGTATATCTCATGTGAGAAGTTGAGGTTGTTTGCAAGGAAGGGTTTTGTTATTTTATTTTGTGTAGTATTCACTTGAAGGCAAACGTTTAGCAAAGAGAAAGATAATAACTAGCCATGGTAACTGTAGAGTTCTACGTGTCAAGAATGTTTGAAATTTGTTGGATAATGTGTTTGGTTCAAATTTGACAAGAGACCGAATCGGAATGAATTACATTAAAACATTTGGAGAGAATAGGAGTTGTAGGAGCACTGGGCACAATCACTCCATTTCCGGAGATGAGATGGGATGGGATGGTGTCAGAGTCTGTAATATTGCAACGAGGAGAAACTAAGGACTGCAGAAGCTGGAAATTAGAGTCGAAAAGTGTGATGCTGTAAAGGTACAGCCCATTAGGCAGCATCTGATCAGCATGAGAGTAGAAAGTGAGGATTGCAGATACTG
>NW_025168660.1:0-1726 GCF_004010195.1 Chiloscyllium plagiosum | reverse complement strand
AACAGCCAATCCTGTCCCTGTTCTAGCCATGTTTTGGAGCTATTGAGGGTGTGTTGTAGCTGTACAAAACTCTGATGCAACCACACTTGGAGAAATGTATACAGTTCTGGTTACCGCATTATGGGAAGAATGTGGAAGCATTGGAAAGGGTGCAAAGGAGATTTACTCGGATGTTGCCTGGAATGGAAGAAAGACCTTATGAGGAAGAGCTGAGGGACTTGAGGCTGCTTTTGCTCAAGAGAAGGTTGAGAGGTGGCAAAAGAGACGTACAAGATGATCAGAGGATTAGATAGGGTGGATAGTGAGAGCCTTTTCCTCGGATGGTGATGGCTAGCACGAGGGGAGATAGATATAGGACAGATGTCAGAGGTAGGTTCCTTACACAGAGAGTAGTAGGGCGTGGAACACCCTCCCTGCAACAGTAGTACTCTTGCCAAATTTAAGGGTATTTTCATGGTCATTGGATCGACATACGGATGAAAAAGGAATAGTGTCGGTTAAATGAGCTTCCGGTTGGTTTCACAGGTCGGTGCAACATCGAGGGCCGAAGGGCCTGTACTGTGCTGGAATGTTCTATGTTCTTGCAAGGTTTGTGAAGGTTTGTAGCTCAGGTTGAGGTTTAGGGTGCAGGTTTGCTCGCTGAGCTGTAGGTTTGATATCCAGATGTTTCATTACCTGGCTAGGTAACATCATCAGTGGCAACCTCCAAGTGAAGCGAAGCTGTTGTCTCCTGCTTTCTATTTATATATTTGTCCTGGATGGGGTTCCTGGGGTTTGTGGTGATGTCATTTCCTGTTCGTTTTCTGAGGGGTTGATCGATGTATCTAGATATATGCGTTTGTTTATGGCGTTGTGGTTGGAGTGCCAGGCCTCTAGGAATTCTCTGGCATGTATTTGCTTAGCCTGTCCCAGGATAGATGTGTTTTCCCAGTCGAAATGGTGGCTTTTTTCATCCGCTTGTAGGGCTACGAGGGAGAGAGGGTCGTGTCTTTTTGTGGCTAGCTGGTGTTCGTGTATCCTGGTGGCTATCTTTCTTCCTGTTTGTCCTACGTAGTGTTTGTGGCAGCCCTTGCGTGGAATTTAGTAGATGACGTTGGTTTTGTCGATGGGTTGTACTGGGTCTTTTAAGTTTGTTAGTTTTTGTTTGAGAGTGTTGGTGGGTTTGCGTGCTACTAGGATTCTGAGGGGTCTTAAGGTCTGGGAATCATTTCTGAAACTTCTTTGATGTATGGTAAGGTGGTTAGGGTTTCTGGCTCTGTTTGGTCTGCTTGTCGTGGTTTGTTCTTGAGGAATCTGCGGACTATTTTTTTTGAGTATCCGTTCTTTTTGAATAAAGGTATAAATCACACAACACCAGGTTATAGTCCAACAGGTTTAATTGGAAGCACACTAGCTTTCGGAACAACGCTCCTTCATCAAGGAGGGGTCAATCCTAACACAGAATTTATAGCAAAAATTTACAGTGTGATGTAACTGAAATTATACATTGAAAAATTGATTGTCTGTTAAGCCTTTCACCTGTTAAAATACAGTGATAGTAGTTGCACTTTGTTCATGTGTAAATCACAAAACCTTTTTTAAAAAAAGTTGCATTTTCGGGTTAGCTGTTAACAATGGTGATAGCTAGACAATACGTTCTTCTTGAATATGTTGTATAGGTGGTTCTCCTCTGTTTTCCGAAGTTCGTCTGTCCTGCAGTGTATGGTGGCTCGTTGGAATAGTGTTC
>NW_025168659.1:0-1726 GCF_004010195.1 Chiloscyllium plagiosum | reverse complement strand
TATATTTTCATACGCTTTTGATGAAGGCGAAACTCCAGAAGTCTGATTAACAGACAAGGTTTATCATTTGTTCAAGAAGGGAAACAGAGAAAATCCAGGAAATTCTTGGCCATTGAGCTTTTTATCACAGGGAAATGTTTGGAAAATTTTCTAATTGACAGGATTAATTCTGATTTTGAAAATAATGGACTTCGTAGAGATGCAATGTCTTTATGAGGTAGAGTATTTGTCTCAAACTTGATTGAATGTTTCCTGAAAGGGACAAAGCTGATTGATGAAGCCAAGACAGTGGATGTTACTTACGTGACTTTACGAAAGCATGTGACAATGTCTGTCATGGTAGAATAGTCCAGAACATTAAGAAACATGGGAACTTCGGTGAGTTATTCATTTGGATGCAAAATAGGTTTGTTCATGGAAGACAGAGGGCAGTTGTAGTGATTAATTTGTTCTGATTGGAGGTCTGTGACTCGTAGAGCTCAGCAAGAGTCAGCGATGGGACTTCTGCATTTGTAACGCAATTGGAAAGTATTTGGTAAAAAGCAGATACCTCAGAATCATTGATATAAAGGAGGATTTTGGTTACTAAGTGCATAGCTCTGGAATGTTAGAAATATGACTGGATAAGATGGGTCAATGGCGTATCACATTCTTACCTTCCTTGGTCAAAGCGTTGAACGTAAACAACGGGAAATCATGTTATATTTGCATAAACCTTTAGTTCAGCCACATATTGATTTTGTGTGTAGTTCTGGTTGCCTCACTATAGCATCAATGTGAAGATTCTGTATAGGATGCGGAAGAGGTTTTGAAAGATTGAAGTGAAATAGCTATAAGAGTAGCTTGGAAAACTTGGATTTTTTGCACTCAAGCAGTTGAGTCTGAAGAGCAACCTAATGGAAGTGTATGAAGTTATGAGAGGAGTGGATAGGGTGGGTACTCAAAGTGTTTTTCCCAGTGTGAAAATGTCACGTAGAGATAGTATACGTTTGAAGTAACACGGGACAAGATTTAAAGACCCTTGTGAGACAATTTCTTCACACAGACGATGGTTGGTGCCGGGAAAGCACTGGCAGTGGGGCTAATAGAGTCAGGTACGATAGCAAGTTTGAAGAGGCGTTTAGGCAGATACAAGAACATGCAGTGAATACAGTGGTACCGATTAGTTTGGAATAGCATCGTAAACCACACAGACACGTTGGGCCAAAGAGCCTGTCGCTGAAAATTTTGATTTGGATATGCCAGTGTTGGACTGGGAGGTATAAAGTTAATAATCACACAACACCAGGTTATAGTCCAACGGGTTCAATTGGAAGCACGAGCTTTCGGAGCTCTGTTCCACCATTAGGTGGTAATAGAGTACAAAAATCTAAGACACAGAATTTATAGCAAAAGTTTACAGTGTGATGTAAGTGAAATTATACATTGAAAAATACCTTTCTCATCTGTTATACTGACCATGTTAGTTTCACTTCTTTCACGTGTAAATCGTAACTTGTTTTACGCATTACGTTGTCAGGTGAACTTTAACAATTGATGTCAGCCCAGATAATGTGTTGAAGGTGTTAGTCCCCTGTGTGCTTCTTTGTATTCCATAATATTTGGATTGATTCTAATCTTAAAAAAACGAATTAATAGAATCTTACACGGATTCCTGCAATTTTGAGCAAAGTACAATGTAACTTTGCAAGTCCAAATTCACCCCACATGTGAGTGTGTATGTGTG
>NW_025168658.1:0-1726 GCF_004010195.1 Chiloscyllium plagiosum | reverse complement strand
CATCACAGCCAACCCTCACCCACCACATGCCATCACCCTTCTCCCCTCCCCTCCTTCAGCCAGCTTGGGCCACCACCCGAAAACCTCACCCCTGAGCCTTGCCCCATATTTACTATCCCCCCTGACCTAGAACTTTCTGAGGCCAAAAGGTCTATCCTCAGGAAAGGGCTCACAGTCATTCCCACCTGACCCCACCTCAAAAAGTCCCACACCCACCACGACGCAGAGCTCTTCTTCTGCAGCGTCAACTTCCGTGTCATCTTCTTTAATAAAAACTCCCATACTCCCTCTGAAGACTCCTTCTCCCACCTCCAACCTTCCTCCTCCATTTGGTCATCCCCCCCAACCCCCACCACCAGCTGTGTACACACCCAAGACCTCATCATTGCTGACTATTGATGTGCCATCAGTCGCCTCAATTTCTCCCCTCACCCACTCCAACCACACCCCCTCCGATTGCGCACTCCACTCTCTCTGCGCCAACCCCTGGTTCACCATCAAACCCGCTAACAAAGTTGGGATGGTGTTAGTCTGGAGAACTGACCTAAATGTCACAGAGGCTGAACTTTCTCTGACACCATGTCCTACCTCCCCCTTGTCCTACCTCCCCCTTGCCCATAACCCCGCCGTGACCCATCAAGCCAAAATCACTCGCACTGTCAGTGCCCCCATTGCCTCCCATGATCTCCCCTCCACTGTCTCCAACCTCATAGTCCCCCAGCCCTGCATTGCCCAGTTCTACTTGTTCCCAAGATCCACAAGCCCAACTACCAGGCTGACCCATCGTCTCAGCATGCCCCTTCCCCACCGAACTCCTCTTATCCTACCTCAACTCTCCTCCTTGGTTCAGGCACTGCCCACCTACATCCGCTGCACCAACCAAGCCCTCCATCTCTTTAGTAACCTCCAGTTCCCCAGCCCTAAGTGCTTTATCTCCCTGATTGATGTGCAATCCTTATATATGTCCATACCCCACAAGGATGGCCTCCAGGCCCAACATCTTTACCTCTGCAACAGACTCATCCAGTCCCCCTCCAACAATACATTTCTCTGTCTTGCCAAACTGGCCCAGGGGGTGGCCATGGGCACCCGGTTGAGCTATGTCGACCAGTCCCTCTCCAGTGACTATACAGGCACTGTGCCCCAACTCTTCTGCCATTACCTCAGTGATTACATCAGTGCAGGGCATCCTGCACCCAGGCTGAACTGGAGCAGTTCATTGACTTTCCCCACAACTTCCACCCTGTCCTCAACTTCACTTCATCCATCTCACACACCTCCCTGCCCTTTCTTCACCTCTCCATTTCCAATTCTGGCGATAATCTTCAAACAGGCATTTACTACAAACCCACAGACTCCCATTACTACCTGGGCTTCATGTCCTCCCAACCAGTATCCTGCAACAACTCCATCCCATTCTCCCAATTTAATTTCAGAGACCACAGCATTTTCTTTTAAAGCTGTATGATAATGAGATGAGAATTCAAACAGCCACCCACTCCGTCAAACGGTGTTGAAGTTGCATTGTCCTCATCATAACACGTTTGCAAGCTTCTTAATAACACGAAAGGGGAGAGAAACATTGCAAACTGTATTAACACGAGTGAGGATCCATTAAAAACTAGGACCATGATGTTAAATGCTCCCAGCCATAAATAACACTGATGCATTCACATCATTAGTTTGCTAAATAATGTTAAAAAGTCTGCCAACCACTTTCATGAAG
>NW_025168657.1:0-1726 GCF_004010195.1 Chiloscyllium plagiosum | reverse complement strand
AAATACAGAAATTTCCAAACTCCGTCTGTCTTCAGCAAACTGGGAGAGAATCCTTCAGGACAGCAACGTTTCCACCCTGCGTATTAGGAACTGGGAAGGAGTGACCTATATCTGCTCTCGAGTGATCGAGTGTGTCCTTCTGAATGTGTCTGTGTGTGTTTCGGGAGGGTTTCATGTGGTTTATGTCACATTTTTGTCAGTAATTCAGACCTTCCCATTTGTTATTCCAGCTCCAATTATGTTAATAAATCCCTGAATACAGGGATACATTTGAAAATCTCACTGAGTCCCCAATCAAACGGGTTCCTTTGCCTCCAGGCTGATGGATAATGGGTTTGTTTTCCTTCCTCACAGTTAACGTAGTGACCATCTATGTCCTGCTTTATCAAGATTGTGGATTGTCTCCATGTGTCAGACGTTACCTGGGGGCCATGGCAGCGGCGGATCTCCTGGTCATTGTCTTCGACTTGATACTGAGACACATTCCCATTGTTTATCGGGAACAGTTTTATTTCCTGATGGACTCCGTCCCCGTGTGCAATATCCACGCCATCCTGCTTTATGCAGCCACTGACTGCTCTGTCTGGTTCACCGTCACTTTCACCTTTGATCGGTTTGTGGCCATTTATTGCCAGAAGCTGAAAACT
Organism: Chiloscyllium plagiosum; assembly: GCF_004010195.1. Lineage (NCBI taxonomy): Eukaryota > Metazoa > Chordata > Chondrichthyes > Orectolobiformes > Hemiscylliidae > Chiloscyllium > Chiloscyllium plagiosum. The sequence goes on along the minus strand of NW_025168657.1, from coordinate 1,079 downwards.
AAATATTGCAGTGAGAAAACGGCGGCTGTAGTTCTGGGAGCAGTGACTGTGCTGAGCTGTTTAAAGAACATTTCCTGGTAATTTATGTTTACGGCTCGGTATAAGCTGATGAACATCCCCTGGTTTTGTGATATAGCAGACGGTGTTCTAGTCTCCAGTGTCTGGGTCACAATCGAGTTCCTCCACCACATTCTAACCCCGTCTGTCCCATTTCTCCTGATTCTGCTGCTCAATGTTGTCACCATCAGACACATTTTAGTGACCAACAGAGCCCGCAAGAGACTCCGTGCTCACACCAGTGGGGACGCTCAGTCTGACACAGAAATGAGAAACCGTAAAAAATCCATCATTTTACTGTTTGTGGTCTCGGCCAATTTCATCCTGTTATGGTCAATGTTAATGCTGTATTCTATCTGGAGACGGATGTATAATTTTTGGTATCGGTCTGTGTATCTCGATGAATTTGTGCAGGAATTGGGCTTCATGTTTCAGCTCCTCAGTTGCTGCACAAATACCGCGATTTATGCCATGACCCAGACTAAGTTCAGGCAACAGCTGAAGAATGTGCTGAAATATCCCTTCACCCAAATCCATCCAACAATCAAATTACCTCATTAATCAATCCATCCTGGATTTTCTCATTTCAGTTCAGTGTTTCAGCGAATGAGGAGCCTGTCGCTATGGTAACAGACTGAGGGTAGCGCTGTTTTTTACATCCTTATCCCACGGGGGGTGGTGTTTACAGGGACACATTTCAATGTTTCTCACAACTCAGGAGCCAGTGATTAAAGGCAACATCCCACTGACTGTATCCATCATTTCCATGTGTAAACAATAAAAATGTTCATTAAAGAGTGCCAAGCCGCAGAGTGAACGATGCTGTTGTGTGTCTTCGTGTTGGAGAAGCTGAGCTGGAGAGAGACAGACTCTGCCCTAAGTCCTGGTCCTCAGGGAAGGGGAGGGCACTGCGCCCTGAGCTCAGGAGCTGGGATTTACTCCCTCTGTTCCCCCACTCCAACATGCCCCACATTTCCTCTCCCCTACTCTTTCTCATTACGTCTCTCTCTCTCTCTCTCTCT
>NW_025168656.1:0-1726 GCF_004010195.1 Chiloscyllium plagiosum | reverse complement strand
ATCATTCTAAGGAACTACTAAATGGAAGAATTGCGCAAGGGCTAATGGAAATAAGAGAATTTGGAACGGGGCACCCAGTAATGGCAAATTGGTGCAGTTAGCACCAAATGGGAGAGTTTCAGTTTAGCAGTAAATGGGAGAATTGGGGCAGTGTAGCACTAAATTGGTGAATTGGGACAGGACTGTACTTGATGTGGGAATGAGAATAGGGCACCCCTAAATTGGGCGAGGGTATCAGTCAATATGAGGATTGGTGCAAGACAAAACTGATTGGAGAACGTGTTCAGGACGTCAGTAATTGGGGGAAATGGTGCTCGGCAACACTGAATTGGAGAATTGGTGCGGACCATCAGTAAATGAGAGACCTGGTGCACAGTGGAGCTAAATTAGAGAATTGGTGCATGGCAACAGTAAATGGGAGAATTAGAGTAGTGCACCCTTAAATGGTAGAATCGGGCTCGGGCATCAGTAAATGGAAGAATTAGTACAGGGACAAGAGTAAATGGGAGATTTGGTGGAAACAATAAATGGGAGATTCGGTACACAGTGCCGTTACATTGGAAAACTGGTGTGAGTGTCAATATATTAGAAAATTGGAGCAGAGCATGTCTAAATTGGGGAATAGGGGCGAGGAAATTAATAAAAAGAAATGTTGCAATCATTGGTAAATTTGAGATTCTGTTCAGTGCTTCACTAAATGAACAAATATAATCAGCAGGGCATCCGTATGTTGAAGGTGTGCATCAGGGAACAACTAAATGGAAGGAATTGATGCAGGGCAAAAATAATTGGAGAGTTCATGCAGGTGCCATTAAATTCTAAGTGGGAGGACTGGGGCAGGTTAACCTCAATGGGGTAGTTGGTGAAATTCCAGACTTTGTGCAGGATTGGGAAATGGAAGAATTGGTGCAGGGAAGCGGAGCACTAATTACAGCCTTAGAGATGTACAGCACGGAAACAGACCCTTCAGTCCAACTTGTCCACGCCCAAATTTAAGAATGCTGGCAGCTCTCCACTAAATTGGAGAATCATTGCAAGGAACTACTAAATGGAAACAATTCAGAAAGGGCTTATCGAAATGTGAGAATTTGCAACAAGGCATCGAGATAATGTGTGACTTAGTGCAGTTCAGCGCTAAATGGGTGAGCTATGCTGTGTTGCACTAAATGGGAGAATTGGGGCAGGACATTACCTTTTGGGAGATTTAGAGTAGGGCACCCCTAAATTGTGCGAGGACATCAGTCAGTATGGGGATTGGTGTAAGGCAGCATTGATGGAGAACATTAATAATTGGAGAATTCATGCAGCTGCCTTTAAATAGGGCAGGATAATACTCAATGGGAGAGTATTCAGGATTTGTGCAGGATTGGTAAATGGGAAAAATGGTGCAGAGCAGCAGAGTCATAAACAGAGTCAGACAATCATAGACCAGTTGGACTGAAGTGTCTGTTTCCATGTTGTACATCTCTATGATTGTATGGCTCTATTTATGGCTCCGCAGTAAATGCTGATAACTTTGAGAATTGGAGCAAATGGGAGAACACGGGCAGTGAATCAGTAAATAGGACAAATGTTACAAAGGATTAGTGGTCCAGATTCAATAAAGTGTACTAGAAAATGGGGGAGTTAGTGCAGTTTACCATGAATCGGAAGAAATGTGTCGGATCGGTAATTTGGAGATATGATGCAGGGGTCGCAAGATTAGAGAATTCTGGCAGCGAACTAC
>NW_025168655.1:0-1726 GCF_004010195.1 Chiloscyllium plagiosum | reverse complement strand
ATCAAAGGAGCCTCAAAGACTGCACTTCTACAGACAGACTGCTCCTCTACGGACAGCCTCAAAGACTGCACCTCGATGGACAGTCTCAAAGACTGCTACTCTTTTGACAGTCTCAAAGACTGGTCCACTTTGGAAAGCCTCAAAGACTGCTCGTTTATGGATAGCCTCAAAGACTGCTCCTCTATGGACATTCTCAAAGACTGCTCCTCTATGGACATTCTCAAAGACTGCTCCTCTGCCGACAATCTCATAGAATGCTCTGCTGTGGAGTATGTATTGGAATGCAGTTTCTAGGCTCCAGGGAGGAGCAGTCTTTGAGGCTGTCCATAGACGACAGTCTTTGACACTGTCCATAGAGGAGCAGCCTTTTAGATTGTCCATAGAGGAGCAGTGTTCAAAGCTGCCAAAAAGGAGCAGTCTTTGAGGCTGTCCATAGAGGAACAGTCTTTGAGGCTGATACAGAGGAGCAGTCTTTGAGACTATCCACAGAGGAGCAGTCTTTGAGGGTGTCCAAGGACGGACAGTTTTTGAGATTGTCCATAGAGGAGCAGTCTTTGAGGCTATCCATAAACGAGCAGGATTTGAGGCTTTCCAAAGAGGAACAGTCTTTGAGACTGCCCATAGAGGAGCAGTCTTTGAGACAGTCCACAAAAGAGCAGATTTTGCGGCTGTCCACAGACCAGCAGTCTTTGAGACTGTCCATAGAGGAGCAGCCTTTGAGACTGTCCATAGAGGAGCAGTCTTTGACGCTGTCCATAGAGGAGTAGTCTTTGAGGCTGTCCATAAAGGAGCGGTCTTTGAGGCTGTCCATAGAGGAGCAGTCTTTGAGGCTGTCCACAGAGGACCAGTCTTTGAGACTGTCCATAGAGGAGCAGTCTTTGAGGTTATCCATAAACGAGCAGGATTTGAGGCTTTCCAAAGAGGACCAGTCTTTGAGACTGTCCACAAAAGAGCAGATTTTGAGACTGTCCATAGAGGAGCAGTCTTTGAGGCTGTCCATAGAGGAGCAGTCTTTGAGACCGTCCGTAGAAGTGCAACCTTTGAGACTGTTCATAGAGGAGCAGAATTTGAGACTGCGAAAAAGGAGCAGTCTTTGAGGCTGTCCATAGAGGAGCAATCTTTGAGACGGCCCACAGAGGAGCAGTCTTTGAGTCGGTCCATAGAGGAGCAGCCTTTGACGCTGTCCATAGAGGAGCAGCCTTTGAGACCATCCGTAGAAGTGCAACCTTTGAGACTGTTTATAGAGAAGCAGACTTTGAGACTGCGAAAAAGGAACAGTCTTTGAGGCTGTCCATAGAGGAGCAGTGTTTGTGGCGGTCCATTGACGAGCAGTCTTTGAGGCTGTCCATAGAGGAGCGGTCTTTGAGACTGTCGATCGCGGAGCTGTCTTTTAAGCTGTCCACAACAGGAGCAGTCTCTGAGACTATCCATAGAGGAGCAGTCTTTGCGGCTGTCCATAGAGGAACAGACTTTGAGGATGTCCATAGAGGATCAGTCTTTGTGGCTGTCCGTTGAAGAGCAGGCTTTGAGACTGTCCATAGAGGAGCAGTCTTTGAGACTGTCCATAGAGGAGCAGTCTTTGCGGCTGTCCATTGAGGAACAGACTTTGAGGATGTCCATAGAGGAGCAGTCTTTGTGGCTGTCCGTTGAAGAGCAGGCTTTGAGACTGTCCATAGAGGAGCAGTCTTTGAGCCTGTTCATAGAGGAGAAGACTTTGAGACTGCCA
>NW_025168654.1:529-1726 GCF_004010195.1 Chiloscyllium plagiosum | reverse complement strand
CACTGTGCTCTAAACCTCCATTCCAGTGTGTTCGAAACCTCCATCCCACTGTGTTCCAAACCTCTATGCCACTGTGTTCTAAACCTCCATCCCACTGTTTTCGAAACCTCCATCCCACAGTGGTCTAAACCTCCATCCCACTGTGTTCTAAGCCTCCATCCGACTGTGCTCTAAACCTCCATCCCACTGTGTTCCAAACCTCTATCCCACTGTGTTCTAAGCCTCCATCCCATTGTGCTCTAAATCTCAATCCAACAGTTTTCCAATCCTCCATCCCACTGTGCTCTGAACCTCCATCCCACTGTGCTCTAAACCTCAATCCCACTGTGTTCCAAACCTCCATCCCACTGCGTTCTCAACCTCGATCCCACTGTGTTCGAAACATCCATCCCATTGTGCTCTCAACCTCCAACCAACTGTGTTGTAATCCTCCATCCCACTGTGCTCTAAACCTCCATCCCACTGTGCTCGAAACCTCCATCCCAATGTGTTCCAAACATCTATCCCACTGTGTTCTAATCCTCCATCCCACTGTTTTCCAAACCTCTATCCCACTGTGCTCTAAACCTCAATCCCACTGTGTTCTAAACCTCCATCCCACTGTGTTCCAAACCTCTATCCCACTGTGCTCTAAACCTCAATCCCACTCTGCTCTAAACCTCCATCCCACTGTGTTCCAAACCTCCATCCCACTGTGTTCCAAACCTCTATCCCTCTGTGTTCAAAACTTACATCCCACTGTGTTCCAAACCTCAATCCCACTGTGTTCTTAACCTCCATCCCACTGTGGTCCAAACCTCCATCCCACTGTGTTCTAAACCTCCATCCCACTGTGTTCTAAACGACCATTCCACATTGTTCTAAACCTCCTTCCCACTGTGCTCCAAACCTCCACCTCACTGTGCTCTAAAACTCCATCCCACTGTGTTCTAAACCTCCACCCCACTGCGTTCTAAACCTCCACCCCACTGTGTTCTAAACCTCCATCCCACTGTGCTCTAAACCTCCATCCCACTGTGTTTTAAACCTCCATCACACTGTGGTCTAAATCTCCATCCCACTGTGTTCCAAACCTCTATCCCAATGTGTTCTAATTATCCATCCCACTGTGCTCTAAACCTCCATCTCACTGTGCTCTAAACCTCTATCCAACTGTGTTCTAATCCTCCATCCCACTGTGCTCTAAACCTCCATCCC
>NW_025168654.1:0-451 GCF_004010195.1 Chiloscyllium plagiosum | reverse complement strand
AACCTCTATCCCACTGTGTTCTAAACCTCTAACCCACTGTGTTCCAAACCTCTATCCAACTGTGTTCTAAACCTCCAAGCCACTGTGATCCAAACCTCTATCCCACTGTGTTCTAAACCTCTAACCCACTGTGATCCAAACCTCTATCCCACTGTGTTCCAAACATCTATCCAACTGTGTTCTAAACCTCCATTCCACTGAGTTCCAAACCTCTGTCCCACTGTGTTCTATATCTCCATCCCACTGTGTTCCAAACCTCTATCCAACTGTGTTCTCAACCTCCATCCCACAGTGTTTTAAACCTCCATTCCACTGTGTTCTAAACCTCCATCCCACTGTGTTCCAAACCTCTATCCAACTGTGTTCTAAACCTCCAACCCACTGTGATCCAAACCTCCAACCCACTGTGTTCTAAACTTCCATCCCACAGTGTTTTAAACCTCCATTCCAC
>NW_025168653.1:0-1726 GCF_004010195.1 Chiloscyllium plagiosum | reverse complement strand
CTCTGTTCAAGAAGGAAAATAGGTACAATCCAGAAATCTATATATCAGTGAGTCTCACATCGGTGATTGGGAAGAAATTGGAGAGATTGCTTAGGGATAGGACTAACGGGCATTTGGGAAAGTGTGGCTAAAGTAGGAGCAGTCAGCACGGCTTTGTACCGGGCAGAGCATGTTTTACTGACTTGGTTTATTTTATGAGAAGATGACCAAGGTGATGGATGAGGGTAGAGCAGTGGATGTTGACTACATGGATATCAATAAGGCTTTAGACAAGGGGCCTCATGGTAGGCTCTTCCAGAAGATTAAGATGCATGGGATCCATGATGACTTGGCCACATGGATTCAGAATTGGCTTGCCCACAGAAGACAGAGGGTCGTGTGGAACATGTATTTCATCTGGAGGTCTGTGACTAATGGTATTCTGCCAGGATCCATACTGGGACCTATGCTGTTTGTGATATATGTAAATGACTTGGATGAACACGTAGATGACTGGGGTAGTAAGTTTGCAGACGATACAAAAATTGATAGAGTTGTGGATAGAAGGTTGTCAAATGATATAGCATAATATACATCAGTTACAAATATGGGCAGAGAAATGGCAGAAGGACTTTAATCCAAGTTAGTGTAAGGTGCTGCAATTTGGGAGTCAAATGTTCAGGAAAAGTACACTGTTATTGGCAGGACCATGAACAGAATTGATGTACAGCAGAATCTTGGGGCTCAAATCTGTTGCACCCTGAAAGTGACCATGCAAGTAGAGGGGTGGTAAAGAAGGTGTATGGCATGCTTGCCTTTATTGGTCAGCGAATTGAGTAGAAGAGTCGGGATCTCAAGTTGCAGCTTTGTTTAGGCCACAGGTAGACTATTGCATTGAATTCTGGTCGCCACATTACAGGAAGAACGTGGAGGCATTGGAGAGGGTGCAGAACGAGTTTCCCAGGATGCTGTCTGAATTTGCAAAAAGGAGAGATTGGAAATAAAACTCGGGTTGTTTTCTCTGGAGCGGTGGAGGCTGAGGAGAGACTTGATAGAAGTCTATAAAGTAATGAGGTGCATAAATAGGGTTGACAGTCACAGTTTTTTTTTTCCCAGAGTTGAAACATCTAAACCTAAAAGGCGTGCATTTAAGCTAAATTCAAAAGGAGGCGTGCGGGTAAGTTTTTACACAGGGAGTGGTAGGTGTCTGGGACATGCTGTGAGGTGAGGTAGTGGAGGCAGATACAATAGGGGCGTTTAAGAAGGAAAATGTGCTTTAGATAAGCACATTAATATGCAAGTAATGGAGGGTTATGGACCAAGGATGTGCAGACGGGATCAAAGTTGGCTTCATGTTCAGCACAACATGTTGGGCCGAAGGGCCCGTTCCTGTGCTGTATTGTTCTACGTTCTAAGGTGTGAAAAAGGAGATCGAGCCAGTAAGCGTGGGATGAAGGCAACAAGATGGTTTGAGCGGGAATGTGGACAGGGATGGTTTTTCGGATGAGCTGTGAGATGGTTTGATGGATGAGCTCGGTCGAGGGCTTGACCTAATATCAAGGGGTGAAGTAGACGTTCGGAGATTTTAAGTGTTGAAACATGTTGGGATACAGTTTGTGAGTGAGGTAAAGATTTTCACAGTGGGAGAAATCACTGCGGTTCAATTTTCTGATGTGAACTCTCTGATCGTGCCGTTAATCTCACACATACTTCCTGTAAAATCACAGTCTGAATACAATGAATTGAG
>NW_025168652.1:0-1726 GCF_004010195.1 Chiloscyllium plagiosum | reverse complement strand
TGTAACAGGTTGGTATTTGGACAGTAGCATTTTTGTATTTGGACGGTAACAGGTTCGTGTTTGGACAGTAACAGGTTGGTGGTTGGACACTAACGGGTTGGTATTTGGATAATAAGAGGTTGGTATTTGGTCAGTAACAGGTTGGTATTTGGTCAGTAACAGGTTGGTGTTTGGACAGTAACAGGTTGGTATTTGGTCAGTAACAGGTTGGTATTTGGACAGTAACAAGTTGGTATTTGGATGATAACAGTTTGGTATTTGGACTGTAACAGGTTAGTGTTTGGACAGTAACAGCGTAGTGTTTTGACAGTAACAGGTTGGTGGGTTCGTGTTTGGACAGTAACAGTTTGGTATTTGGACAGTAGCAGTTTGGTTTTGGACAGTAGCAGGTTGGAATTTGGACAGTAACAGGTTGGTGTTTGGACGGTAACTGGTTGGTATTTGGACAGTAACAGATTGGTATTTGCACGGTAACAGATTGCTATTTGGACTGTAACAGGTTAGTGTTTGGACAGTAACAGGTTAGTGTTTGTACAGTAACAGGTTGGTATTTGGACAGAACAGGTTGGCGTTTGGACAGTAACAGTTTGGTGTTTGAACAATAACAGGTTGGAATTTGGACAGTAACAGGTTGGTATTTGGACCGTAACAGGTTGGTGTTTGGACAGTAACAGTTTGGTATTTGGACAGTAACAGGTTGGTGTTTCGATAGTAACAGGTTGATATTTGGACAGTAACAAATTGGTATTTAGACAGTAGCAATTTGGTATTTGGCGGCAACTGGTTCGTGTTTGGACAGTAACAGTTTGGTATTTGGACAGTAACAGGTTGGAATTTGTCCAGTAACTGTTTGATATTTGGTCAGTAGCAGGTTGGTGTTTGGATGGTAACAGTTTGGTATTTGGACAGTAACAGATAGGTGTTTGGACAGTGACAGGTTTGTGTTTGGACAGTAACAGGTTGTTATTTGGACAATGACAGGTTGGTGTTTCGACAGTAACAGGTTGGTATTTGGACAGTGACAGGTTGGTGTTTGGATAGTAACAGGTTGGTATTTGGTCCGTAACAGGTTGGTGATTGGACAGTAACAGGTTGGTGTTTGGATAGTGACAGGTTGGTATTTGGACAGTGACAGGTCGGTATTTGGACAGTTGACAGGTTGGTGTTTGGATAGTGACAGGTTGGTATTTGGTCAGTAACAGGTTGGTGATTGGACAGAAACAGGTTGGTGTTTGGATAGTGACAGGTTGGTATTTGGACAGTGACAGGTCGGTATTTGGACAGTGACAGGTTGGTGTTTGGATAGTTAAAGGTTGGTATTTGGACAGTGACAGGTCGGTATTTGGACAGTGACAGGTTGGTGTTTGGATAGTTACAGGTTGGTATTTGGACAGTGACAGGTCGGTATTTGGACAATAACAGGTTGGTGTTTGGATAGTGACAGGTTGTTATTTGGACAGTGACAGGTTGGTGTTTGGATAGTAACAGTTTGGTATTTGGACACTAACAGGTTGGTATTTGGTCAGTAACAGGTTGGTGATTGGACGGTAACAGGTTGGTATTTGGACAGTAACAGCTTGGTATTTGGTCAGTAGCAGGTTGGTGATTGGACGGTAACAGGTTGGTATTTGGACAGTAACAGGTTCGTGTTTGGACAGTAACAGGTTGGTATTTGGACAGTAGCAGGTTGGAATTTGGACAGTGACAGGTCGGTATTTGGACAGTG
>NW_025168651.1:0-1726 GCF_004010195.1 Chiloscyllium plagiosum | reverse complement strand
CTCTGTATCACACTGGGAGTCACGGTGTACAGTTCCGGTCTCAGTATCACACTGGGAGTTACCGTGTACAGTTTCAGTCTCTGTATCCCGCTGGGAGTCACTGTGTACAGTTCCGGTCTCCGTCTCCCACTGGGAGTCACTGTGTACAGTGCCAGTCTCAGTATCACACTGGGAGTCACTGTTAAAAGTTCCTGTCTCTGTCTCCCACTGGGAGTCAAGCGTACAGTTCCGGTCTCTGTATCCCACTGGGAGTCACAGTGTACAGTTCAAGTCTCTGTATCCCACTGGGAGACACTGTCTACAGTTCCAGTCTCTGTCTCCTTCAGGGAGTCACTGTGTACAGTTCCGGTCTCTGTATCACACTGGGAGTTACTGTGTACAGTTCCTGTTTCTGTATCACACTGGGAGTCACTGTGTACAGTTCCAATCTCTGTATCTCACTGGGATTCACTGTGTACAGTTCCTGTCTCTGTTTCACACTGAGAGTTACTGTGTACGGTTCCTGTCTCTGTATCACACTGGGAGTCACGGTGTACAGTCCCGGTCTCAGTATCACACTGGGAGTCACCGTGTACAGTTTCAGTCTCTGTATCCCGCTGGGAGTCACTGTGTACAGTTCCGGTCTCCGTCTCCCACTGGGAGTCACTGTGTACAGTGCCAGTCTCAGTATCACACTGGGAGTCACTGTTAAAAGTTCCTGTCTCTGTCTCCCACTGGGAGTCAAGCGTACAGTTCCGGTCTCTGTATCCCACTGGGAGTCACAGTGTACAGTTCAAGTCTCTGTATCCCACTGGGAGACACTGTCTACAGTTCCAGTCTCTGTCTCCTTCAGGGAGTCACTGTGTACAGTTCCGGTCTCTGTCTCCCACTGGGAGTCACAGTGTACAGTTCCAGTCTCTGTATCACACTGGGAGACACTGTGTACAGTTATGGTCTCTGTCTCCCTCAGGGAGTCACTGTGTACAGTTCCGGTCTCTGTCTCCCACTGGGAGTCACCGTGTACAGTTCCGCTCTCTGTATCACACTGGGAGTCACTGTGTACAGTTTTGGTCTCTGTATCACACTGGGAGTCACTGTGTACAGTTCCGGTCTCTGTATCACAGTTGGAGTCACTGTGTACAGTTCCGGTCTCTGTATCACAGTGGGAGTCACTGTGTATATTTCCAGTCTCTGTATCACACTGGGAGTGACCGTATACAGTTCCAGTCTCTGTCTCCCACTGGGAGTCACTGTGTACAGTTCCAATCTCTGTATCTCACTGGGATTCACTGTGTACAGTTCCTGTCTCTGTATCCCACTGGAAGTCACTGTGTACAGTTCCGGTCTCTGTATCACACTGGGAGTCACTGTGTACAGTTCCTGTCTCTGTATCTCACTGGGAGTCACTGTGTACAGTTCCAGTCTCTGAATCCCACTGGAAGTCACCATGTACAGCTCCTGTCTCTGTATCACACTGGGAGTCACTGTGTACAGTCCCGGTCTCTGTCTCCCTCAGGGAGTCACTGTGTACAGTACCAGTCTCTGAATCCCACTGGAAGTCACCATGAACAGCTCCTGTCTCTGTATCACACTGGGAGTCACCGTGTACAGTTCCAGTCTCATATCACACTGGGAGACACTGAGTACAGTTCCGGTCTCTGTAATCCACTGGGTGTCACTGTGTACAGTTCCAGTCTCTGTATCCCACTGGAAGTCACTGTGTACAGTTCAAGTCTCTGCATCACAC
>NW_025168650.1:0-1726 GCF_004010195.1 Chiloscyllium plagiosum | reverse complement strand
CCAGCGTATGGCCACAGGATTTTTGAACACACTGTCTTGAACATTTACAGGCCACAGGATTACCCACACACAGTATTGACCATTCACAGGACGCAGTATTATTAACAAACAGTATTGACTATGCACAGGCCACAGATTATTAACACACAGTAGTGACCATTCAATGGCCACAGCCTTATTCCCGCACAGAATTGACTATCCTCAGACCACTGGATTATTCCCACACAGTATTGACTACACTCAGGCCACATGTTTATTCACACAGAGTATTGAGCGGTCACAGTGCACAGAAGTATTCACACTCCGCATTGACTATCCTTAGGCAAAGGTTTATTCCCACACAGTATTGACGATTCACAGGCTACAGGATTATTCATACACATCATTGACCATCATCAGGCAACAGGATTAATCACACATCGTATTGATCATTCTTAGGCCACAGGATTACTCACTCACAGTTTTGATCATCCTCAGGCCAAGGGTTATTCACACACAGTACTAATGATTCACATGCCACAGGATTAATCACACATAGTATTGATCATCCTCTGGCCAGAGGATTAATGGACACACTTTTTGACCACTTACAGGTCACAGGATTATTCACAGACAGGACTCACTATCCTCAGGCAACAGGCTTATTCACACACAGTATTGTCCATCCACAATCCACAGTATTATTCACACACATTATTGAGCATTCACAGTGCACAGGATTATTCACACATAGTATTGACCATGTTCAGGCCATAGGACTATTCACACACAGTATTGAGCATTCACAGTGCACAGGATTATTCAACACTTTGTATAGTCCATCCACAGGCCACACTATTACTAACAAACAGTATTGACGGTTCACAGGCCACAGGATTATTCGCACACAGTTTTGACCACCCTCAGGCCACAGGATTGTTCACACACAGTATTGACCATCCTCAGGCCAAGGGTTATTCACACACAGTATTGACGATTTACAGGCCAGAGGATCATTCACATGTGGTATTGACCATTCACTGTCCAAGGATAATTCACACAAAGCATTGACCATCACAGGCCACAGGTTTATTCACACACAATATTGAATATCCTCAGGGCACAGGATTATTCACGGTATTGACCATTATCAGACCTCAAGATTATTCACACACTGTATTAACAAGCCTTCGGCCACAAGATTATTCACAACAGTATTGACCATCCACAGGCCACAGATTATTAACACACAGTATTGACCATTCACAGGCCACAGCCTTATTCACACACAGTATTGACTATCCTTAGGCCACTGGATTATTCCCACACTTTATTGACTACTCTCAGGCCACAGGTTTATTCATACAGAGTATCGAGCAGTCACAGTGCACAGGATTATTCACACACAGTATTGACCATCCTCAGGCCACAGTATTATTAACAAACAGAAATGACCATTCACAGGCCCACAGGAGTTTTCATCCACAGTATTGAACAACCACAGGCAACAGGATTAATCACATAGTTTTGACCATCCTCAGGCCACAGGATTGTTCACACACAGTATTGAACATCCTCAGGCCAAGAGTTATTCACACACAGTATTGATGATTCACAGGCCAGAGGATTATTCACACGTGGTATTGACCATTCACTGTCCAAGGATAATTCACACACAGCATTGACCGTTCACAGGACACAGGATTATTCCCATACATTATTGAACATCCTCAGGCAACAGGATTAT
>NW_025168649.1:0-1726 GCF_004010195.1 Chiloscyllium plagiosum | reverse complement strand
ATGTCCCATAGTGCCCAATGTTGCAGGGATGGGGTGGATTGGCCGTGGGAAAATGCCGGAATAGGGGGTGGCTCTGTGTTGGTCAGTGTGGACCCGATGGGTCAAATGGCCTGTTGCCATGCTGTTGGGATTGTATGGCTGTGACCAGCATCCCATCAAAGCCCGTCCTCCCACCAAACACCTCTCATGGGCTGTTGTGCACACACCCTGCTGTGCCTCCTCAGACCAACATAGCGATTGGATGGGCGGCTCGACTTTGGGAGGCGTCGCAGCCACATCTCAACCTCCAACAACAGAACCCTGCATTTATCTCGCGCAGTACGACATCCTGGTCAGCCCCTCCCAGGATCTCCAACTCTCAGTCAGGCACGGGTGGGTTTAACGATTATCTTGAAGGAGGAAGAGAGAGAGAGAGGGAGAGAGGGAGGGAGAGAAAGAGGGACAACAGAGTCAGCATCTTCCCAGTCAGGTGGCTGTATAAAAGATGCCACAGCCGCTATTGGAAGGAGAGCAGGGAGGGGGGAGATCTCCCCAGGGTCCTGAGCCCAATATTGATCCCTCAACCAACATAACTGCACCTAGATGATCTGGGTCACTCCCAGATGGCTGGTGTGGGATCTTGCTGCGCTCTGCCGACAGACAGTCCCTGATTGGCTATTGAGAGGCCCCGAGGTGAATAGAAGCTGAGGTTTGTGGGCCTGGGGATAAGAGGACAGTGGGTGAATTTGGAGTCGGGTTGGGAATTGGACCCCACTCGGGGGGTGGGGGGGGGGGCGAGGTGGTGGGAGTGCGGAGGGAGTCACACGCTGGACTGACCCGTTCCCCCTCCCTCTCTCAGCCAACCCTCACTGTGCTTCGCAGCGACAGGCAGCAGTGGGACGATGGGCTCCAGAAAACTCTTAATGGGATTGATGCTGGTCACTGCGGTCAGCGTCCTGCTGCTCCACAACTCGCACTTCAACTGGGAGAGACATCGCAGGACGAACTGCACCACAGACAGGTACATATCTCTGTGCTCTCCTTCACACCTGCCCACTGTCACACACCCATTTCACGCTCTCACCATCCCACAGGGACATTCAGGGGTGGGGGGGGGAACAGTAATCCCACACCAGCACTCCCGCACACGCTCCCCGGTCTCTCTGTCACACACAGTCCCCGGTCTCCGTGTCCCACACTCGGAGTTACCGTACACACAGTCCCCAGTCTCCGTGTCCCACACTCGGATTTACCGTACACACAGTCCCCGGTCCCCGTGTCCCACACTCGGAGTTACCGTACACACAGTCCCCGCGTCCCACACTCGGAGTTACCGTACACACAGTCCCCGGTCCCCATGTCCAACACTCGGAGTTACCGTACACACAGTCCCCGATCCCCGTGTCCCACACTCGGAGATACCGTACACACAGTCCCCGTGTCCCACACTCGGAGTTACCGTACACACAGTCCCCGGTCCCCTTGTCCCACACTCGGAGTTACCGTGCACACAGTCCCCATGTCCCACACTCGGAGTTACCGTACACAAAGTCCCCGGTCTCCGTGTCCCACACTCGGAGTTACCGTGCACACAGTCCCCGGTCTCCCTGTCCCACACTCGGAGTTACCGTACACACAGTCCCCGGTGTCCGTGTCCCACACTCGGAGTTAGCGTACACACAGTCCCCGGTCACCGTGTCCCACACTCGGAGTTACCGTACACACATTCCCCGGTACCCGTGTCCCA
>NW_025168648.1:0-1726 GCF_004010195.1 Chiloscyllium plagiosum | reverse complement strand
ACATTCCAACTTGGATAATCGATTTTCTGACAAATGACAAAAAGCGTGTCAAGTACTTTCTTCACCATCTTGTCTACTTTTGATACCACTTTATCTACTTTTATAAATTTTGCCTTGACTGATAAAGTTGTGATTGTCACGATGTTCTGCTGCCTTGACGGACATGTGGCCCAACATGCAAAATCTCTCTGTTCCTCTTGGTTTCCACGTGTCCTGCCATTCATTGAGTCATCCGTTGAATTGTTACTTCCAATGTGCATCACCTCATGTTTTGCATGGTTAGTTTCAACATGCCCTATCTGAATTTGACATTTGACAAATCTATCTCTGAGCTCCTCCATTCTATGACCTTCTTCCTCACTATTAACCACTTTGCTAATATTCGTATCATGGACAACTCTGCTTCTCATTTCCCGATAACCTGTTCTATATTATTTACATACATTCACAAACGACATGGGACCCAGCATTCATCCTTGTGTTACACCATTGAATACCAGTTCCAATCACACAAACAGCCTTCATCACCATCCTGTGTCTCCTACCACCACCAAATTAAGTTTGGCTCCAACTTTTCACTTTTATCCTCTTACCAGTCTCCAGTGTGGTGTCGTGTTAAAGGCTATGTTGAAATGCACACAAACAACATCAACTTTACTGCCCTCGTTAAAAAAACCCGATCACTTGCCAATCAAATATACTTAATCCAATCTGTTAGGCATGATATTCTGCATTAAAACCGTGATGACGCTTCCTGATGAAATCATGCCTGGACGAGTGGCAGTTAACTCTCTCCTTCAGGGTTTGCTCCAAAAGGTTCACTTTAACTGATGTGAGACTCACTGCTGTGTGAATCTCTGGTTGATCTCTCCCACTCTTGCTGAAAAGTGGAACTGCATTCGTCCAATCCAGTACAAACCCAAAGAGGAAAGTAAAACCTTGCTCAGAACACCTGTAATTTCCACCCTTGTCACAGAGAGGAACGTAAGGTACAAGTGCGTCCTGAATTGGGAATATGCCCACTTCAAGCCGGTCCTAACTACGAACACTTCCTCAGTCCCTATGTCAAACTTCTTCAGAACCTTTCCATCCCTCTTCCTGCCAAGAGGAATGTTCGCTAGCTGAAAAAATAAAGTGATTCAGTCAGTTATCCCATTTGCTGACACAGCTGTACTGTCACACTGGAAGGAGATCATTCAGATATTTTAACTCGAAAACGCTGTATTCAGCCTTTGTGGTTATAAAACATTGTGCCTGATAGCCACAGGCTATTACAGTGAGAAATGGTTTGAATTTTCTCTAACTGAAAAACATTCTTTTTATTCCACCTCTTATGGAGATTCCTATCTGTTCACATCCGATATGACGGAGATTTTGCTCTCTGTTGTTTATCATATCCAGAACAGAACTCCGGCACAAATCCCAAGCACATGATTTCTATATTTATTGACCTACGAAGTCGATGCCAATGCCTGACATTGTAATGAGATTCATCAACAAGAGAACTTTTCAAGATTAACACAGTTCTGTCTTATGTGCAGGCGGCATTACACAAGCACAGTATCAAGCTTCCTCAGGGGCAAGACCAAAAGATGCTGGAAAGACAAATCGGAGTTAACATTTTCGGTGCAGTGACGCCGTCCTTAGAACTGATGGTTTCCAGTAAAATTTTCGTATACATGCAGAAGATAATTGGGGGCGCAGTAATTAGGAGGAAACAAGATGT
>NW_025168647.1:0-1726 GCF_004010195.1 Chiloscyllium plagiosum | reverse complement strand
CATATGTGTGCCCAATGCTCATTTAAATGCCCTTAATGTCAGTGAGTCTACTACTGTTGCAGGCAGGCTGCAATACCACTACTACTTTAATTGAAGAAACTACCCCAAATTTCTGTCGTAAATCTATTACCCCTCAATTTAAAGCTATGTTCCCTCACGTTAGCCTTCACCAGCCGAGAAAAAGGCTCCCATTGTCCACCCTATCTAACCCTCTGATTATCTTATACGTCTTGATTAAGTCACCTCTCAACCTTCTTCTCTCCAATGAAAACAGCCGCAGTTCCCTCAGTCTTGCCTCGTAAAACCTTCCTTCCATAGGAGGCAACATCCCAGTAAATCTCCTCTGAACCCTTTCCAAAGCTTCCACATCCTTCCTAAAATGCGGTGTACAAAAACAGCACGCAATACCCCAGGTGCAGCCTTAACAATGCCTTGTACAACTAAAGCATGGACTCTTGGCTCATAAACCCAATCCCCCACCAATAAATGCCAACACACCATGTCCCTTCTTAACAACCCTATCAACCTGGGTGGCAACTTTCAGGGATTTATGCACCAACATTTAGAGATCTCGGTGTATCTACACTGCCAAGAATTTTACCATTATCTCACTACTTGCATTCTTGTTCTTTCTTCTGAAGTGAACTACCTCACCTTTGCACATTAAACTCCAATTGCCACTTTGTCAGCCCAGCTCTGCATTTTATTATGTCCCTCTGTAACCCATAACATCCTTCGGCACTATCCACAACTCTGCCTGCCTTAGTGTTATCTGCAAAATTACTAATGAATCCTTGTATACCCACACCCAGACCATTTATAAAAATGACAAACGGTGGCCCCAAAACAGATCCTTGCGGCATACCACTGGTAACTGAGCTCCAGGATGAAAATTTCCCATCAACCACCACCCTCTGTCTTCTTTCAGCTGGCCAATTTCTGGTCCGAACCGCTAAATCACCTTCAGTCCCGAAACTCCCTATTTTGTGCAAAAGCCTACTGTGTGGAACCTTACCCAACGCCTTTCTGAAGTCCATATACACCACATCAACCACTTTACCTTTATCCATCTGTTTTTTCATCTTCTCGAAGAACTCAATAAGTTTAATGAGGCACAACCTACCCTTCACAAAACCGTGTTGAGTATCCTTAATCAAATTATCCTTTCCAGATGATTACAAATCCTATCTCTTATAAACTTTCCCAACATCTTACCCACAACTGACGTAAGACTCATTGGCCTATAATTACCAGCGAAGTTCCGACTCCCCTTCTTAAACAAGTGAACAACATTTGCTATCCTCCATCTTCTGGCACTACTCCTGATGATATAAATATCGAAGCCAAAGTTCTGCAATCTCCCCCGCGGCTTTAGACATCTTTAGATCTCAAATATATGTAAAGGAATGAACAGATGTGGATGATGGTTCCATCTGCAGTCTTGTCAAATACAGAAATACTTTAACATATTAAAGCATGCAAGCAGAAAGCTATTCACTGCGTATGTCTTCGAAGAGTTGCGGTTCTAATTCCCTATCTGACATGAAAAGAGATGAAAAATGTGGTGTTTTAAAATAATGGATTGAAAGAAGTGTGCTTTTCTGCAGCATCTCTGTGAAGTGTTGATATTATTGAAGCAGAACTAATGTGCTGAGATCATGACAACTGAGAACTAACCAAGCAACTTAACGTGTGCCTAGAACAAACTTTAAACTTAACTTGACAT
>NW_025168646.1:0-1726 GCF_004010195.1 Chiloscyllium plagiosum | reverse complement strand
AAGTCCCTGGATGTCTGAAGGTGTCAGCACAGGTAGAAAGGGTGGGGAAGACACCTGAACTGGGAGCAGGAGGGGGACCCATATCCTGGTGGGGCTAATTGTTAGAGCTGCTTGAGAGGATATAAACTAATCTGGCACTGTGTTGAACGTTAAACATTCGTAAGGCCAGACAGAAGATTGAGGCTGGTGCACAAGTTAAAGAGAGCAATTTCATCAGACAAGGCAGGCAAGAACATAGCAGGAAATGGGGAGAAAACTGACGATTAAAGTGCACTTATTTCAATGCAAGGGGCCTGACAGCTAAGGAAGATGAACTCAGGGCATGGATTGGAACATCGGATTGGGAGGTTATAATTATTACAGAAACACAGCTGAGGGAAGAGCAGGACTGGCAGCTCATTGTTTCAAGATAGAGGGACTGCAGGAAGGGGAGGCAAGAGAGGACACGAGATGGTGGGTTTTGATTGCATGGATCATCACAGCAAGATTTAGAGAGATATTCCCGTGGGATTGCCCACTGAAGTTATGTTAGTGGATCTGAGAAATAAGAATGGGTCATCACTCTGACACGATTGTCTTACTTACCCCAAATAATCTGTGGCAGACTGAGGAACAAATATATCAGGAGATCTCAAAAATCAATCATAATAATAGGGCTGTTATGGTTGGGGTTTTTAAACTTTCCAAATCTCGACTGGGACTGCCATGTTCAGTGTTTGCCAGGGAGGAATTTGGTAATTGTGTTCCAGGATCTCCCAATCAATATGTAAATGGCCTGAAAAGAGAAAGGGGCAAAACCTGACCGCCCCTTGAGAAACAAGGTAGGGAAAGGGACTGAGGTGTGAGTGGGAAAGCATTTTGCCAAAATTACCACAATTCTATTAGCTTGAAAATAGCGATGGAAAAGAACAGGTCTGGTCCACAAGTTCAAGTTATGAAATGGGGCCAGACCAATCCTGATAGTATTAGATAGGAACTTTCAAAAGGTGATTGGGGAGTCTATTTGCAGAAAAAGGGAAGTCTGGCAACTGAGAATATTTTAAAAGTGAGATAAATTGAGCGATCACCACCAGCATGTACTTGTTTGTGTGCAGCTCAATGCTGACAGCATTCGGAAACACTGCCTGTCTATTGAGGGTCTGGTCAAGGAAAAGGGGCACATTTCAGGTATAGCCAGCTGGATCAAGGGAATCCCTGAGGATCACAGGGGCTGGAGGAATACACTTTGGGTGGAAATCAGGAATGCAGAAAGGGTACATGAAATAGCCTCGGCAGAGAAGGATAAGGAGAATCCAAAAGTGATTGTTTAAATATATTGAGTAAAAGAGCAAAAAACTAAAAATGTGTTGCTGGTAAAGCACAGCAGGTCAGGCAGCATTCAAGGAACAGGAGAATTGACGTTTTGGGCATAAGGGCTTATGCCCAAAACGTCAATTCTCCTGTTCCTTGAATGCTGCCTGACCTGCTGCGCTTTACCAGCAACACATTTTCAGCTCTGATCTCCAGCATCTGCAGTCCTCACTTTCTCCCTGAGTAAAAGAGTAAATCGAGACAAAATAGTGTTCCTTAAAGATCAATGCGATCATTGATGTGTGGAACCGCAGGATATGGCTAAGACATTAAACACATTTTTCACTCCAGAACGTACTGTGGAGAAAGACTGGAGAACTCAGGGAACAAGAGTACTACGTTCGACCACAAGTGGAGTTCTCTGCAATTCCAGTCT
>NW_025168645.1:0-1726 GCF_004010195.1 Chiloscyllium plagiosum | reverse complement strand
GAACAAAAGAGTAGTAGGACAAGAGGCGGATAAACGTTTAAGGGAGACGAGGAGCCAGGTACACATCAGACACGATAGAAATCATGGTACAACATATCAGTTTGACTTATGCGAAGTAATTGATTGTGGCAAAGATATAGGGAGCTGGAGGGAGTATGATGTATACTTTTGTTTCTATGCCATTTACTATGACCCATGCCCGTCGTGGGATAATGTATTAATATGGACTGGGGTACGATGGACCCCCAAGAGGTCGTCACCTTTGGATAATAGATAGAACATTCGAGACCGTGTGAGCCTGACAAAGGGGCAACTTGATCATTCTTCAGAGTTAAAAAATCCACTTTTGTTAACCCTGACAAAATTTGATATTAATCCTAGTCCAAAAGAGGTACAGAGTTACTGTGAGAGTGATGACAGAAGCTTTTATCTTGTAATAGGTGTAGGTCAATCTGGAGTGGATAATATGGGATTATTAAAGGTAACCTTAGTGGACCCTCCTATGAGCCAGCCACAAAATAAAAATACAAGTATGGAGGTAGAACCAAGTTCAGGAGTTGTGGTAATAGACCACAACAACCTTACGAGCAGGGACATTATTAAATTAGCTACCGGGTATGGGGACAAGAACTTATGGCTGGACTGGATGACAGCGACTGCAACCTCAATGAATATGAGTAATTGCGTCGCGTGTTCTTCGGCAAGGCCAACCCTATTTACTACCCCGGCCCCATTGTTTCCTAACGTAGACCCAATCGGATTTCACTGTATGATGGCCCTCACTATGCAAGCGGACCCTCCAAATTGTACCACATTAAGTGCTATTTTCCCACCTGTAAAGAATTCTATGTTCCCTCCAGTGTTTACACCAAGAGCCAACAATTACACTTGTTTTGCTCGAAAGTCAAATATTGTCTTGGGAGACATGCCCACTGACTGGTGTCAGGACGCAATTAATGAAACTGGCTGGCAGAATGCTAGCACAATGGTTTGGGCCAGAGCTGATCTTTTTTGGTATTGTGGAGATAGAACACTGCATATTAGTCTACCTCCAGATTGGTCTGGATCCTGTGCAATGGTTAGGTTAGGGGTACCCTTATTCCTTTTGGGAGAACGACGACAGGGAATAAATCCGTATACACGAATTCGTAGGGATTTGTTTGATGTCACACCTGGCTCAACCACTTACATAGATGCAATAGGTGTTCCCCGTGGTGTACCTGATGAATATAAATTGGCAGACCAGATAGCAGCAGGGTTTGAGAATCTCCCAATTATCGGGGTTTTATTCCCAGTTACGCCGAATAAAAACGTTGACCGAATTAATTATGTACATTACAATGTACTTAGGCTCGCCAATAGAACTAGAGATGCGGTGGCGGGACTTTCTGAACAATTGGCAGCAACCTCATTGATGACAGTTCAAAATAGAATGGCCTTAGATATGTTGTTAGCAGAAAAGGGGGGAGTGTGCTCTATGTTTGGAGATCAATGTTGTACATTCATCCCCAACAATACGGCACCTGATGGTTCGGTCACCAGAGCCTTGGAAGGACTAAGAATTTTGTCTGAAGAAATGCATGAACACTCGGGTATTTACAACCCTCTAGGAGGACTGTTCGATTCATGGTTTGGGAAATGGAAAGGATTAATTGCGTCTGTGTTTATGTCCCTCGGTGGTATGATTATTGTGTTAGTGTTGTGCGGATGTTGTTGTATTCCCTGT
>NW_025168644.1:0-1726 GCF_004010195.1 Chiloscyllium plagiosum | reverse complement strand
GGATAATATGGGAAATGCAGTGAACCTTATGTCCGTGGTAATTTAGCATACCTGGTCAGTATGGATTGGTTGGACCGAAGGGCCTGTTTCCTTGCTGTACAACTCCATGACGCTATACCGCCAAGCCAAGGGATCTTGGAGAAGATTCTTAGGGCCAGGATTTACTCACATTTGGAAAGAAAAGGACTAATTAGTGACAGGCAGCAAGGCTTTGTGTGGAGAAGGTCATGTCTCACAAACTTGATTGAGATTTTTGAGGAAATGGCAAAGATGCCTGAAGAGAGCAGAGTGGCAGATATTGTCTCACTGGATTTTAGCAAAGCCTTTGTCAAGATCTGTCATGGTAAGCAGATACTGGGGGTGAAGTGATATGGCCATATGACCAGTATTGTTGCACAGGGATCAGTATTGAGACCCCTCATTTGTTTATAAATAATTTGGAGGAGAATGTCCATCGTCTGATCAGTAAGTTTGCCGATAACACAAACATTGAGGGAGCTATGGATAATGTGGAGGATTGCCAGAGGATACAGCAGGATTATAGATAATCTGGAGATTTGGGTGAAGAAATAGCAGATGGACTTTAATCTGGAAAAATATGAGCTGATACATTTGGAAGGTCCAATGCATGAGGGAAGTTACACAGTAATTGGCAGAACCCTTAGAAGCATTAAAGTACAGGGGCTTGAAGCATACAGGTCCACAGTTCCCAGAAAGGGACAATATCAGTGGATGAGGTAGTCTCGAAAGCATATGGCATGCTTGTCCTCAATGTTTAGGGCACAGAGTATAAATATTGGCAAGCCATGTTGCACAGCGTTAGCAAGGACACATTTGGAATATTGTGTACAGTTCTGGTCATTGCATCATGACCAGAAACATGTGAGAGCATTGGAGAGGGTACAGAAAATGTTCTCCAGGATTTTGTCTGGTTTGGGAGGTATTATCTGTGAAGGAGATTGGACAAGATTGGTTTTTACTTGAACACCAGAGGCTGAAAGGCGGCCTGATAGAGATTTACAAAATTAGGAAAGGCATGGATAGAATGCAGTTTTTTTCCCCAGGCTAGAAATCTCAATTACTAGGGGACACAGATTTATGGGTATAGGGGGAATGATTAAAGGAGGTGAGAGGGGCAATTTCTTTTTCCACAGAGGGAACTTCCTGAGGAAGTGGTGGATGTGGGTATAATTACAATGTTTAGAAAGAGATGAGAGAAGTGCATGAATAAGAAAGGTTTGGAGAGTTGTAGGCCAGGAGCAGGCAAGTGAGACTAGTTTAGTTTGGTATTATGCTCGGCATGGACGGGTTGGACTGAAGGGTCTGTTTCCGTGCTGTATGACAATATGACTGACTCAATGTGCCTGGAATACGCTTTCAGGGGAAGTGGTCGAAGCAGACACTATAGCAACGTCTATTGGCATTTTACAGACATGATTGGCAGGAAATAAAAGGATACAGACAATACTGTTCACCTCCATCAACATCGACCTGGCAAAGGAAACACTTACCACACTTTTAGAAGAGACCATCTCACGTACCCCAACCACCATCCAATCACATTACCAACGAAAACATCATGAAGCTAATGGACGTGTGCCTCACCACCCACTTCACCTTCAACAACATAATCTACAAACAAACCAACGGCACACCCATGGGATCTCTGCTATCAGGATTCATAGCGGAAGTGGTAATGCAAAGACTACAACAAACAGCCCTACCA
>NW_025168643.1:0-1725 GCF_004010195.1 Chiloscyllium plagiosum | reverse complement strand
TTAAGAGAAAAAAGTTGCAGATTTCTTACAGTCTGATACCAGATAAATGAGGACCGGGAAATAGCTGAACTATGGAACAAATAGTTTAATTATGCCTTCACAGAAGAAAACAAAACAAAAAAGAAAGCTTCCTAGCAATACTAGGGAACTTTAGTCTTGTGAGGAAAAAAGAATAGAATGAAAATAGCAACTAAACAGTTTAGAGAAAGTATTGGACTGAAATCAATGGGCATAGACAAAGTCAACAGGTGAATTATGAAATGGGAATCATATTTGAGAAAGTAGCTTTTAGTAAAATTATGTAGGAGATATCTATGCCATGCGAGTGGACGATCAGAAAGATTTTTGATAAAGCCCCAAGCCTATTGTGCAGATTCGAATCCTATGTGAGTCGGGCTAATATATGGTCATAGATTTAGAATGGGAGAGCTGGCAGGAAACAGTGAGTAGGAATAAAACAACGTTTTATTTTTAAATGGAAGGCTTGGAGGATATTGTAAGGATCATGTCTTGGGCTCCAGCTATTCCCAATACACATCATATCTTTGGGTGAGGGGCGCAAATGCAATATTCCTAAGTCTGCTGACAGCACTAAACGATGTCAGCCTGTGAGTGGATGAGGAGGATGTAAAAATGTTCCAAGGTGATCGAGACAAGTGGAGTGACTGGGCAAATATGTGGGAGGTGGAGAGGAATGGGGAGATGAGATGTTGTGTACCCTGATGGGAACAATGCACTGGCAGCCTCTCATTTGAAAAAGGAGTGGTTGAAAAATGTTGCACTATAAATGAACATAAGCTGCATTTGTGTTTATTTCTGCGTAGCCCGCGGAGTCCATATGTGGCAGTGAGTTCTGAAGCCAGAAGTCAACACTGGGAATGGCATTGGCACGCTGACCATTGTATGTAGGCCCAGCACGTGGGGAACTGTAACATTGAAAGGAATCTGGATCTCCATGTACACCAATCACTTAAAGCAATATTGCAGGAGCAGAAAGCAGGAAGGAAGATAAATGCTGTATTCATCTTCATTTCAGGGGGATTTGAGAACAGGAGTAAATGTATCTTACTGCAGCTGTACAGGGCCTTGGTAAGACCCCATCTCAAACATTGTGCAGTATTGTGTGCAGTTTTGGTCTCTTTTCCTAACAGACGTCCAACCTGATATTGTGGGAGAGCAGCAAAGGATGATTAGACTGATTTCTGGGATGAGAGACTTGTTGTGGGAGCAGGGTTTGGGGCAACTGGACCTGTTTTCAATGGGGTTTAAGAAAATGAGTGGAAATCTCAGTGAAATATATAACACTCTGACAGGGCGAGACAGATTAGAAGCAGGGATGGTAATTCCCCTGGCTGGGACGTCTAAAACAGGGGCCACAACGTTACGTACAGACAGGCCACTTTGCATTGAGATGAGAATAAATGCCTGCACTCGGAGACTGGCGAACGAGGGGTACTCTCTCCCAGATCAGGATGTGCAAGTCAAGGGGCTGATTAAAAATAAGGATTTCTGGAAACAAAAGGGATAGGGAGAGAGCAGGAGTATGGTGTGAAGATAGAAAATCAGCTATCATTCCGGGTTGTTCTCCAATAACGCAATAACTGTGTTCCTGTGCAACACTGTGTTGTAGAAAATCGTGCAATATTAATAATGGGGTCTATGGAAAAAAGAAAGTAAGTGGCGAACCCCCACAAATATCAGTAAAAACCAAAAATTAAATTTGAT
>NW_025168642.1:0-1725 GCF_004010195.1 Chiloscyllium plagiosum | reverse complement strand
TAATACAGGAGGACGCAGTGACGCTGCTCCGTTTTTTTTCTATAATACAGTATGAAGCTGAAACGCTGCTCCAGCTCCTTTATTTTCTATAATACAGGATGAAGCTGAGACGCAGGTCCGGCTCCTTTATTGTAAAATATAGGAGGGAGCAGTGACGCTGCTCCAACTCCATTATTTTCTGTAATACAGGAGGAAGCAGAGACGCTGCTCCGGCTCCTTTCTTGTCAAAAATATAGGAGGAAGCAGAGACGCTGCTCCAACTCCTTTATTTTCTATAATACAGGAGGAAACAGTGACACTGCTCCAACTCCTTTATTTTCTATAATACAGGAGGACGTCGAGACGCTGCTCCTTTTTTTTTCTATAATACAGGATGATGCAGAGACACAGCTCCAGAACCTTTATTTTCTATATTACAGGAGTAATATGAGACGCTGGTCCAGATCCTTTTTTTCTATAATACATGAGGAAGCAGAGACGCTGCTCCAGCTACTTTATTTTCTATAATACAGGAGGAAGCAAAGATGCTGCGCCAGCTCCTTTATTTTCTATAATACAGGAGGAAGCAGTGACGCTGCTACAGCTCCTTAATTTTCTATGATACAGGAGGAAGCAGCGACGCTGCTCCAGCTCCTTTATTTTCTATAATACAGGAGGAAGCAGCGACGCTGCTCCAGCTCCTTTATTATCTATAATACAGGAGGCTGCAGTAGCGCTGCTCCAGCTCCTTTATTTTCTATAATACAGGAGGAAGCAGTGACGCTGCTCCGGCTCCTTTATTTTCTATAATACAGGAGGAAGCAGTGACGCAGATCCAACTCCTTTATTTTCTATGATACAGGAGGAAGCAGAGACGCTGCTCCATCTCTTTTATTTTCTATAATACAGGAGGAAGCAGAGACGCTGCTCCGGCTCCTTTATTTTCAAAAATATAGGAGGAAGCAGAGACGCTGCTCCAGCTCCTTTATTTTCTATAATACAGGAGGAAGCAGTGACGCTGCTCCAGCTCCTTTATTTTCAAAAATATAGGAGGATGCAGAGACGCTGCTCCAACTCCTTTATTTTCTATAATACAGGAGGAAGCAGTGACACTGCTCCTGCTCGTTTTTTTTCTATAATACAGAATGAAGCAGAGACGCTGCTCCAACTCCTTTATTTTCTAAAATACAGGAGGAAGCAGTGACGCTGCTCCTGCTCCTTTATTTTCGACAATACAGGAGGAAGCAGAGACGCTGCTGCAGCTCCTTTGTTTTCTATAATACAGGAGGAAGCATTGACGCTGCTCCTGCTCCTTTATTTTCTATATTACAGGAGGAAGCAGTGATGCTGCTCCAGCTCCTTTATTTTCTATAATACAGGAGGAAGCGATGACACAGCTCCAGCTCCTTTATTTTCTATAATACAGGAGGAAGCGGTGACACTGCTTCAGCTCCTTTATTTTGTATAATACAGGAGGAAGCAGTGATGCTGCTCCAGCTCCTTTATTTTCTATGATACAGTAGGAAGCAGAGACGCTGCTCCAGTTCATTTATTTTCTATAATACAGGAGGAACATGAGACGCTGCTCCTGCTCCTTTATTTTCAGCAATGCAGGAGGAAAAGTGACGCTGTTCCAGCTCCTTTATTTTCTATAATACAGGAGGAAGCAGAGACGCTGCTCCAGCTCCTTTATTTTCTATAATACATGAGGAGGCAGTGACACTGCTCCTGCTCCTTTATTTTCTA
>NW_025168641.1:0-1725 GCF_004010195.1 Chiloscyllium plagiosum | reverse complement strand
AGAAAGAGAGAGAAGAAAGAGAGAGAGGATAAAGAGAAAGGGAAAAGGTTCTCAGCTGAGCAAAGAGAGAGAAAGAAGAAAGAGAGAGACAAAAAGAGAGAGAATTTGAACTTGAGAAGTTGTGACTTAGTCAGCAAAATCAAGTTAACAGGATGGAGATTAAAACAGAAGGTATTGATATACACAAATATGTCAAAATTGTCACATTTTGATGAGAAAGATGTTGAAGTTTTCTTTATTTCATTTGAAAAATCGGCTAGGCAGATGGAGTGGTCCGAGGATTTATGGATAATGCTAGTTCAGACTAAACTGGTAGGCAGAGCTAGTGAGGTATTTGCCACACTGTCAGATGAGGGGTCAAAAGTTTATGAAGAGATTAAACAGGCTATTTTAAGTGCTTATGAATTGGTACCAGAAGCATATAAACAGTGGTTCAGAAACATAAAGAAGGAACCAGATCAGGCTTATGTTGAGTTCAAAAGAACTAAACATAGTCATTTTGATAGATGGGTGCGGGCCTTAAAGATAGATAAGACCTTTGAGGCTCTCCAATAGATTATTCTGCTGGAGGTGTTTAAAAACTCACTTCCAGAGATGGTAAGAATTCATGTGGAGGAACAGAAAGTTCAGGAAGTGAGAAGGGCAACCTGGGACTTCGATGTTGTGGCTATTACGGAGGCATGGCTAGAACAGGGACAGGATTGGCTGTTGCAGGTTCCAGGATTTAAATGTTTTAGTAGGGTCAGAGGTGGGGGTAAAAGAGGGGGAGGTGTGGCATGGGCACTTTCTGAGGTACTGAGTGAGAACTATCTGAGGTACTGAGGGAGAAATATCTGAGGTACTGAAGGAGCAGTTTCTGTTTGTCATTTTTATAAATGACCTGGAAGAGGGGTTAGAAGGTTGGGTGAGCAAGTTTGCGGATGATACGAAAGTCGGAGGAGTTGTTGACGGTGAGGAAGGATGTGGCAGGTTACAGCAGGATATAGAGAAGCTGCAGAGCTGGGTAGAAAGGTGGCAAATGGAATTCAATGTAGCTAAGTGTGAGGTGATTCACTTTGGGAAGAATAACAAAAAGATGGGGTACTGGGCTAATGGTCGGATACTTGGTAGTGTGGATGAGCAGAGGGATCTTGGTGTCCATGTACACAGATCTCTGAAAGTTGCCACCCAGGTAAATCGTGCGGTGAGGAAGGCATATGGCGTACTGGCTTTTATTGTTAGAGGAATTGAGTTCCGGAGTCCTGAGGTCATGATGCAGTTGTATAAGACTCTGGTGCGGCTGCATCTGGAGTATTGTGTGCAGTTTTGGTCGCCATATTATAGGAAGGATGTGGAGGCACTGGAACGGGTGCAGAGGAGGTTTACCAGGATGTTGCCTGGTATGGAAGGAAGATCGTATGAGGAAAGATTGAGACACTTGGGGCTGTTTTCATTAGAGAAAAGAAGGTTTAGGGGTGACTTGATTGAGGTGTACAAGATGATTAGGGGGTTAGATAGGGTTGACAGTGTGGACCTTTTCCCGCGTATGGAGTCGGGTATTACAAGAGGGCATAGCTATAATTAAATTAAGGGGGGGTAGATATAGGACTGAAGTTAGGGGTAGGTTCTTCACTCAGCGAGTCGTAAGTTCATGGAATGCCCTGCCAGTAGCAGTGGTGGACTCTCCCTCTTTATGGGCATTTAAGCGGGCATGGGTAGGTATATGGAGGATAGTGGGTTAGTATA
>NW_025168640.1:0-1725 GCF_004010195.1 Chiloscyllium plagiosum | reverse complement strand
AAAGAAACATAACATCACAAGTAGAAATCACTGTTTTACTTCTGGTCCCAATTTCGAATGAGGGAAGAACAGGGCAGATAAATCAATGGCTGAAAAGGTGCAGGGATTCCGTTTCTCGGATGATCGGGATCTCTTCTGGGACAGAAATGGCCTGTTCAAAGAGGGAGGGTTTCACCTGAACTGGGAAGGGACCTATGTCCTGGTGGGTTCCATTTCGAGAGGCTGTAAACACTTTGTTTTGGGGAGGGGGGCGTCGTTGGGGCTTTCCGATGCAACCGTGAAAATGGACAGAAAGATGAGGATGGTTCTGAATCAGAAAAGAGCAATTTGATTAGAAAAAATAGACAACACCAATTAAGAGCCCAAAGAAACTCTGAAGAATTAAATAGCATTTATTTCTGTACAGATAAGGCTGATGATCTCAGGGTATGTACGGCTACATACAACTCACCTGTCAGAGCTATTACAGAAACGTGGCTGAGGCAAGGACAGGACAGGATAAGGTTAACGATAATCTAAAAAGGTTCTACAAAGATATTAAGAGACAGACAGCAACTCCACTCAGAGCAAGACCCCTTTAAGATTAACATGGTTGTCTTTGTGTTGAACATCAGGACATGAGTATTTTGCATCAGTTTTTATTGTTGAGAAAGAAATGGAGGCGAGAGAACTCAGGGAAATAAATATTGATGTTTTGAAAACAGGGATGACATTGCAGAAGAGAAAGTGCAGGAGGTCGTCGAAAACATAAAGGTAGATAAGTCTCTCGGACCTGAATAATTGTACCCCAGGACATGGTGGAACGTTTGGGAGGAAATTGCGGATCCCCAGCAGAAATATTTGTATCATTTATAAATAGGGGTGAAATACCAGAGGACTGGAGGGCGGGTCATGTTGTGCCATTGTTTAAGAAGGGATGGAAGGAGAAGCCAGGCAACTATAACCCTGAGAGTCTGACTTTGGTACTGGATAAGTTGTTGGAAGTGATTCTTAAAGATGGGATTTATATGCATTTTGTGGGGCAAGGGTTGAGTAGGGTCAGCATGGTTTTTTATGAGGAACTTTGATAGTCAGCATGGTTTTGTATGAGGAAACTCATGTGTCAAACATTTGGTCGAGTTTTTTTTCTAAGAAGTGACCAAAAAGATTGATGTGGGCACAGTTGAAAATATTGTTAACTTAGACTTCTGCAAAGCCGTTGACAAGGCTCTGCATGGTAATCCAATGAGTAAAGTGAGTGCACATGGGATTCAGGGTGAGCTTTCCAATTGGACACAACATTGGCTTCATGGCAGGAAACAGACAGTGATGGTGCAGGTCTATGTTTTTGATGGGATGCCTGTGACCAGCAGTGTTCCACAGGGATCGGTACGGGATCAACTTTTTTTTATCATTTGTGCAAATGGATTGAATGAGAATATGGAAGGCATTGTGAGTAAGTTTGTGGATGATACTGAGTGTTGGGAAAGCCTCTTCTGGATTAATGTGTGCAATTCTGGTTGCCCTGTTACAGGAAAGATTAAGCTGGAGAAGCCTCAGTAAAGATTTACCAAGTTGTTGCCGGGAATGGAGGGTTTTAGATGTAAAAATAGACTGGAAAGGCGGGGACATTTCTCACTGGAACATTGGAGATAGAGGTTTGATCTCTTTGAGGTTTATGCAATCATGAGGTGCATATAGAAGGTAAATCACAAGGTCTTTTCCCTCATGTGGGGGAATATCAAA
>NW_025168639.1:0-1725 GCF_004010195.1 Chiloscyllium plagiosum | reverse complement strand
ACCACTGAAATACCATGCCCCCCTCCCCCCCACCCAAACCTCGTCCCTGGTACAGTGACATGGCCGTGCTTACCACTGAGACACCATGTTCCCCTCCCCCTCCGCCCCAAACGCTGTAAGACAGCTGTGCTCACCATTGAGACACTATGCCCGCCTCTCCATCTCTTTAAACCGTGTCCCTGGTACTGTGAGACAGCCGTGCTAACCACTGAGACACCATGCCCCCTCCCCCTTCCCCCAAACCGGGTCCCTTGTACTGTGAGACAGCTGTTCTAACCACTGAGACACCATTCCCCCTCTCTCTCCCATCCCACATCGTGTCCCTCGTACTGTAAGACAGCCGTGCTAACCATTGAGACACCATGCCCCTTCCGCCTACCCCCCAAAACCGTGTCCCTGGTACTGTAAGACAGCCGTGCTAACCACTGAGACACCATGTCCCCTCTCACTCCCCCACAAAACGGTTCACTGGTACTGTGAGACAGCCGTTCTAAACACTGAGACACCATGCCCCCTCCACCTCCCCCCTCCCCCAAATCGTGTCCCTGGTACTGTAAGACAGCCGTGCTAACCACTGCGGCACCATGCCCCCTCCCCTCCCCCACAAAAACGTGTCCCTGGTACTGTACGACAGCCGTGCTTACCATTGAGACACCATGCCCTTCCCCTTCCCCGCTAAACCGTGTCCCTGGTGCTGTGAGACAACCTGCTGACCACTGAAACATCATACCCTCCTCCTGCTCCCTCCCAAACCGGGTCCCTGGTAATGTGGGACAGGCGTGCTAACCACTGAAACACCATGCCCCCCTCCCCCCCCACCCAAACCTAGTCCCTGGTACAGTGACATAGCCGTGCTTACCACTGAGACACCATGTCCCCCTCCCCCTCCGCCCCAAACGGCGTTCCTGATACTATGAGACAGCCGCGCTAACCACTGAGAAAACATGCCCCCTCCCCCTTCCCCAAAATTGGGTTCCTGGTACTGTGAGAGAGCCGCTCTAACCACTGAGACACCATGATCCCTACCTCTCCCCCCAAACCTGGTCCCTGGTACAGTGAGACAGCTGTGCTAAACACTGAGGCACCATGTCCCCTCCCACCCCGTCTAAACCGGGTCCCTGGTACTGTGAGACAGCCGTTCTAACCACTCAGACACCATGCCCCCTCCCACTCCCCTCCTAACCGGGTTCCTGGTACTGTGAGACAGCCGTGCTAACCCCTGAGACAACATGCCCCCTCCCCTTCCCCAAAACCGGGTCACTGGTTCTGTGAGACAGCCGTGCTGACAACGGAGACACCATGTCCCCTCCCCCTCCCCCACCAAACCGTTTCCATGGTACTGTAAGAAAGCCGTGCTAACCACTGAGACACCATGCCAGCCTTCCCATCCCCCCAAACCGTGTCTCTGGTACTGTGAGCTAGCCGTGCTAACCACTGAGGCACCATGGCCCCTCTCCGTTCCCCCTTCCCCAAAACCGGGTCCCTGGTACTGTGAGACAGCCGTTCTAACCAATGAGACACCATTCCCCCTCCTCCTCCCCTCCCAAATCTTGTCCCTGGTACTGTAAGATTGCCGTGCTACCACTGAGACACCATGTCCCCTCCGCCTTCCCACTTCCCCCAAACCGGGTCCCTGGTACTGTCAGACAGCCGTTCTTACCACTGAGACACCATGCCTCCTCCCTCTCCCTCCCCTCCAAAATCTTGTCCCTGGTACTGTATGAC
>NW_025168638.1:0-1725 GCF_004010195.1 Chiloscyllium plagiosum | reverse complement strand
AGGGAGAGGCTGAACAGCCTGGGGCTGTTTTCCTTAGAGCGTTGGAGGCTGAGAGGTGACCTTATAGAGATTTACAAAATTATGAGGGGACATTGATACGATAAATAGACTCAGTCTTTTCCCTGGGGTCGGGGCGTCCAGAACTAGAGGGCATAGGTTTAGGGTGAGAGGGGAAAGATATAAAAGCGACCAAAGGGGCAACTTTATCATGCAGAGGGTGGTATGTGTATGGAATGAGCTGCCAGAGGATGTGGTGGAGGCTGGTACAATTGCAACATTTAAGAGGCATTTGGATAGGTATATGAATAGGAAGGGTTTGGAGGGATATTGGCTGGGTGCTGGCAGGTGGGACTAGATTGGGTTGGGATGTCTGGTCGGCATGGACGGGTTGGACCGAAGGGTCTGTTTCCATGCTGTACATCTCTATGACTCTAAGTCAGAAGTTAACTGTCAGAAAACCAGAATTCCTACAACACGGAGAGGTTGTTTTCCATTGTCAGAGAGGCTAGAACCAGAGGGCATAAGTTCAGAATAAGGGATCACCCAGTTAGAACAGAGGACGATTACCTTTTCTGAGGGAGTCATGAATTTGTGGATTTCATTGCTGCAGAAGGTTATTGAGGCCATGCATTTCAATATATTTGAGGCTGAGGTAGACAGATTTCTAATCAATAAAGGAATCAAGCAATAGAGGGAAAAGGCAGATTGAAAGAGTTGTGAATTATCAGATCACCCGTGATCTCACCGAATGGCTCACTGAATGGGCCAAATGGCCTACTGCTCCTAAGCCTATGAGAGACTGATTTGAGAGACAGCAATATCAGAACAGCATTGATTTTTCTGTGTCTGTCTTCCTCTTGAGACTGTGAATAACAGAAGTTATCCTTTGCTCTATAATGACCTTCTGTCTGAGGATGGGGAATGCAACTATATATTGATTTCTTTCTGCTTGTGTATGTGGCTAAGTGGATAATAACTTGTACATGTGGCATTAATGATTTTGGACTTAGATAGCATGGGTAATGTTCCATAAATTAATAATGAATGGTTAAATAAACCTGAGCATCCATTTCACCACATAGATTTCGCTATGCAGCAATTAAATACAATATGTGAACAGGAATAACTGTTTCTAGGATATAATTTGATACTATTGGTAGAAAATAACACATTTTCTGCGCTTAATGTTGTGTTAATTTCGGTCAAATTTAAACGTAGAAATTCCTGGTTTCAACAAATTGCTATTTCTGAGATTCTCCAAATAACTTAGGAGAGATTTCCTCTAATCACTATTTGAAAGTGAACATGGATTTTTTTTTGTCTATCTCTTTCCAACTGATCTATATCTTGCTTGATCCTTTGAAATCCCTCCTCACTATACACAATGTCTCCAAATGTTTGTGACACCTGCAAACTTACTAATCAGATCACCAACATTTTCATCCAAATCATTCATATATATTACAAACAACACAAGTTTCAGCACTGTTCCTTTCAGACCACAGCTGATCAGTCAGATCTCAGTCAGAAAACATCTCAGATTATGACGGGACCTTGATGGGCCAATCGGCTGAGGAGTGGCAGATGGAGTTTAATTTAGATAAATGCGAGGTGCTGCATTTTGGGAAAGCAAATCTTCGCAGGACTTATACAGTTAATGGTAAGGTCCAAGGGTGTGTAGCTGAACAAAGAGACCTTGGAGTGCAGATTCATAGCTCCTTGAAA
>NW_025168637.1:0-1725 GCF_004010195.1 Chiloscyllium plagiosum | reverse complement strand
CCATCTTTTATCATTCATAAAATATGGGCGATGTCGGTTAGGTCAACATTCGATGCCCATTTCTGATTGTCCCCGCTCAGACGCTGCCAAGCTGCCTTCTTCAGCTACCGAAGTCCATGTAATGTAGGTATACCCACAGAGATGTTAGGGAGGAAGTTCCACCATATTGACTCTGTGATAGTGAAGGAACAGCAATATGGCCCCAAGATAATTTCACTGTGCAGCTGATGGCTGATTGCTTCGAGATGGTGGAGGTCACAGTTTTGGAAGATGTTGTGAAAGGGCCTTTAAAACATTGCTGCAGTGCATCTTCCACAAGCCTCAGATTGCAGCCACCGTGCATTGATGTTAAAGCAGAGAATGTTTGTGGATGTGATGCCAATCAAAGGGCTTGCTATACACTGGATGATGTCAAGTTGCTGGTGTATTTTGGAGCTAAACTCATTTCGGAAAGTACAGAGCATTGCATCACATACCCGCCTTGCCCTTTGTAGATGGTGGACATGCTTTGGGTCATACAGACATGAGGTATGTACCACAAATGTACAACCTCTTATGTGGTCTTGTAACACTGTCATTTCCAGAGCTGGTCCACTTCAGTCTGTGGTCAATGGTAATCCCCCAGGAGATTGGGAGTGGGAGATTCAGTGATGGTAAAGCAATTAATGACAAGTGAAATGGTTATCTTCACTCTTTTTGGAGTTAAGTGGCACCAGTCAGCCCAGGTCTGAATATTGGTCAGGCAGTGCTATGTGTAGATGTTGAGATTTCCTGTGACCAGCAAATGGGGAATGATACACAATGTTGTACAACAATCAACAAACATCCTGAATTCTAACCCCAGGATGGAAGGATGGTCAGTGATGAAGCAGCTGAAGGTGATTTGGACTGTATCATTGCTGCATCATTGGATGGTCTCTGCATTCTCACTGATGTTAGTTTCTGCACAGAGGGCTTAGTAAGGCTGGAAACAGTTTAAACCAGTGCACTGTTGCCATTGGAGATGAAACTGATTGGGCCTGCAGTGGGGTCTACACTGAGGGATGGTCTCTGGTCGATGTTTTCTCCAGCCAGTTCTCCTGCCCTGCATCCTCAGCTCTGGGCCATAGAATTGGAGAATTATAGAGCACGGAAAAGGGTCTTTTGATCCAAATTGTCTATGCAAACCAGGTTTCCTCCTCTGAACTAGTCCTCTGTTCATGTATCTGTCCCATATTCCTCTGACCTTTCCCATCCACGTATCTGTCCAAGTTTGTTTTGAATGCTGTCATTGTAGTCGCCTCTACCACATCTTCTGGCAGCTCGTCTCATACACGCACCACCCTCTGTGTGGAAAAGTTGCCCCTCAGGTCCATTTTACATCGTTCCCCGCTCACCTTAAACCTATGTCCTCTAGCTTTGGATAAGTGTGAAAAACGCCTTCTTTACCATCCTATCTACCTGTAATGCCACTCTCATGGTACCATGTATCTGCACCCACTGGTGTCTCTTTTCAAGAATTCTACCGAGTGCCCTCCCATTAGCTGTGCTGACTCCTTGGTGTAGTTAACTACATGGGGGTGGTGTGGATGAAAGTGCATCGCCAGTGGGGTTAAGCAGGTCATTGAATTAACTTGTGTTGGAGTAGACCTTCTCCAGTACAAATATAGGAACATTCTCTCATAGCCAGCAGTCAAGGCACCAAGACCATTAACTGGTTTTAGATTTTGGAAGGCAGGGGTTTGG
>NW_025168636.1:0-1725 GCF_004010195.1 Chiloscyllium plagiosum | reverse complement strand
CAAACCCCTAATCCTCCTCACTCAGCCACTTTCTCATTAGTCCTCCCAACAAACCCCTTCCCATCAGATCACTCAACCTCCCACCAATGTCCTTATTCATCTCCCACCCCAATAATACCCTCTGACTGAACCCTCTTCCCCATTAGATTTTATTTTACCTCGTTGATTTTAACCCTACTGCAAATCCTTTTGCAAGGATGCCTGCCTTGAAGAAGTTTTCCTCCTCTCTCTACAAGAATCTCAGGGAGTCCCTCTCCCACTGCAACTCCCAGGTCATTTCCTCTGCCCTGCTATGCTACTTTCTCCCCACCCCCATCCTCCTCTAGCTTATCTCTCCACGCTTCAGGCTCTCTGCCTTTATTCCTGATGAAGGGCTTTTGCCCGAAATGTCAGTTTTGCTGTTCGTCGGATGCTGCCTGTACTGCTGTGCTCTTCCAGCACCACTGATCCAGAATTTATTTGATTATAGTCACATGTACCAAGATAAGGGAGTTGGGACATCATTTTGTAGTTTGACAGGTTGTTGGTGATGTCTCTTCTGGAGTGCTGTGTCCAGTTCTGGTTGCCCTGTTGTCAGAAAAATATGAAATTGGAGAGGGTCCAGAAAAGATTTATCTTTAAGTAACCTGGAATGGAGGGTTTGAGTTTGAGAGGCTGGATAAGCTGGAACTTTTTTTCACTGGAGCATAGGAGGCTTATGAAGTCATGAGGTACATAGATAAGGTAAATAGCAAAGGTCTTTTCCCCAGGGTGCAGGATTTCAAAACTAGGTGGCATAATTCTAATGTGAGACGAGAAAGATTTAAAAAAGGACCTGAGGGGCAACTTTTTTTTCACGCAGAGGTTGGTTTGTGTGTGGAATGAACTGCCAGAGGAAGTGGTAGAAGCAGGTACATTTACAACATTTAAAAGGCATTTGGACAGATACATGTTTGGAGGAATATGGGCCAAATGCAGGCAAATGAAACTAGCTTAGTTTGAGAAACTTGATCGGCTTGGACGAGTTGGACTAAAGGGTCTGTTCCTGTGCCGTTTGTCTCTATGACCCGATTGTTTTGCGTTCTAACCAGATGTACTTTACATAAGTAATTAGGATAGTAGCACAGAAATGAGAATATAGTGTTACAGTACTGAGAATGTGCAGAGAAAGATCAACCTGGGGCAGCACAGTGGCTCAGTGGCTAGCACTGCTGCCTCTCAGCGCCAGGGACCTGGGTTTGATTCCAGCCTCAGGCGACTGTCTGTGTGGAGTTTGCACATTTTCCCCGAGTCTGCTTGGGTTTCCTCCCACAATCCAAAGATGTGCAGGTTAGGTGAATTGGCCATGCTGAATTACCCATAGTGTTAGATGCATTAGTCAGGGGTTAATATAGGGTAGGGGAATTGGTCTGGATGGGTTATTCTTTGGAGGGTTGGTGTGACTTGTTGGGCCAAATGGCCTGTTTCCATACTGTTGGAAATTGAATCTAAAACCCTAATATACTAGAGGTTTGTTAATAAGTCTGATAACAGTTGGGAAGAAACCATCATGACCCCTCAACCCCCTTCACCAAACAGGTAAAAACAATGACTGCAGATGCTGGAAACCAGATTCTGGATTAGTGGTGCTGGAAGAGCACAGCAGTTCAGGCAGCATCCAAGGACTGCTCCTCGGATGCTGCCTGAACTGCTGTGCTCTTCCAGCACCACTAATCCAGAACCCCTTCACCAAACCCTTCCCTCATC
>NW_025168635.1:0-1725 GCF_004010195.1 Chiloscyllium plagiosum | reverse complement strand
ATTATCCATCGTGTTCATGGATGTGCAGTTTAGGTTGGATTGACCATGCTAAATTATCCATAGTGTTCAGGGATGTGTAGGTTAGGGTGGATTGGCCATACTAAATTTCCCATAATGTTCATGGATGTGCAGGTTAGTGGTGGATTCGCCAAGCTAAATTACCCCATAGTGTTCAGGGATGTGTAGAATAGGGTGAATTGGCCATCCTAAATTACCCCATAGTGTTCAGGGATGTGTAGGTTAGGGTGGATTGGCCATGCTAAATTACCCATAGTGTTCAGGGATGTGCAGGTTAGGGTGGATTGGCCATGCTAAATTACCCCATAGTGTTCAGGTATGTGTAGGTTAGGGTGAATGGGCCATGCTAAATTACCCCATAGTTTTCAGGGATGTTTTAGGTTAGGGTGGATTGGCCATGCTAAATTACCCCATAGTGTTCAGGGATGTGTAGGATAGGGTGGATTGGCCATGCTAAATTACCCATAGTGTTCAGGGATGTGCTGTATAGGGTGGTTTTACCATGCTAAATTACCCCATAGTGTTCAGGGATGTGCAGGTTAGGGTGGATTTACCATGCTAAATTACACCATAGTATTCAGGGATGTGTAGTTTAGGGTGGATTGGCCATGCTAAATTACCCCATAGTGTTCAGGGATGTGTTGTTTCAGGTGGATTGTCCATGTTAAATTGCCCTCTTGTGTTCAGGGCGGGCAGGTTAGGGTGGATTGGCCATGCTAAATTACCCCATAGTGTTCAGGGATGTGCACAGCGTTCTGGGATGTGTAGGTTAGGTTGGATTGGCCATGCTAAATTTCCCATAGTGCTCAGAGATGTGTAGGTTAGGGTGGATTGGCTGTGCTAAATTACCCCGTAGTGTTAAGGTATGTGTAGGAAGGGTGAATTGGCCATGCTAAATTACCCCATAGTGTTCATGGATCTGTCGGTTAGGTTGGATTGGCCATGCTAAATTTCCCATAGTGCTCAGGGATGTGTGGGTTTGGGTGGATTGGCCATGCTAAACTACCCCATCGTGTTAATGGATGTGAAGGTAGTGGTGGATTGGCCATGCTAAATTACCCATAGTGTTCAGGGATGTTCAGGTTAGGGTGGATTGGCCATGCTAATTTACCCCATAGTGGTCAGGGATGTGCAGGTTAGGGTGGATTCGCCATGCTAAATTACCCCATAGTGGTCAGGGATGTGTAGGTTAGGGTGGATTGGCCATGCTAAATTTCCCATAGTGTTCAGGTATGTGCAGGTTAGGGTGGATTGGCCATGCTAAATTGCCCGGTAGCGTTCTGGGACGTGTTGGTTAGGGTGGATTGGCCATGCTAAATAACCCCATTGTTTCAGGGATGTGTAGTTTAGAGTGAATTGACCGTGCTAATTTCCCCCATAGTGTTCATGGATGTGTAGGTTAGGTTGGATTGGCCATGCTAAATTTCCCATAGTGCTCAGGGATGTGTAGGTTAGGGTGGATTGGCCGTGCTAAATTACCCCATAGTGTTCAGGGATGTATAGGTTAGGGTGGATTGGCCATGCTAAATGTCACCATAGTGTTCAGGGATGTGCAGGATAGGGTGGATTGGCCATGCGAAATTACCCATAGTGTTCAGGGATCATCAGAGGAAGAGTGGATTGGCCATGCTGAATGACGGCAGAGTGTTCCGGGATGTGTCGGTTAGGGTGGAGTGGCCATGCTAAATTACCCCATAGTGTTAAGGG
>NW_025168634.1:0-1725 GCF_004010195.1 Chiloscyllium plagiosum | reverse complement strand
CGCTGCAGGAGTCAGTGCGGTCAGACACTGCAGGAGCTAGTGTGGTCAGGCACTGCAGGAGCCAGTGTGGTCAAACAATGCAGGAGTTAGTGTGGTCAGGCAATGCAGGTGTCAGTGCGGTCAGGCACTGCAGGAGTCAGTGTGGTCAGGCACTGCAGGAGCCAGTGTGGTCAGGCACTGCAGGAGCCAGTGTGGTCAGGCACTGCAGGAGTCAGTGCGGTCAGACGCTGCGAGGGTCAGTGCAGTCAGACACTGAAAGGGCCAGTGTGGTCAGGCACTGCCGGAGGCAATGTGGTCAGGCACTGCAAGAGTCAGTGCAGTCAGTCGCTGCAGGAGCCAGTGCGGTCAGACACTGCAGGGTTCAGTGTGGTCAGACACTGCTGGAGTCAGTGCAGTCAGGCACTGCAGGAGTCAGTGTAGTCAGAAAATGCAGGAGGCAGTGTGGTCAGACACTGCAGGATTCAGTGCAGTCAGGCACTGCAGGAGTCAGTGTAGTCAGAAAATGCAGGAGGCAGTGTGGTCAGACACTGCAGGAGGCAATGTGGTCAGACATTGCAAGAGTCAGTGTGGTCAGACACTGCAGGAGGCAATGTGGTCAGACACTGCAAGAGTCGGTGCGGTCAGGCACTGCAGGAGTCAGTGAAGTCAGAAAATGCAAGAGTCAGAGCTGTCAGACACTGCAGGAGTCAGTGCGGACAGGCACTGCAAGAGTCAGTGCGGTCAGACACTGCAGGAGCCAGTGTGGTCAGACATTGCAGGATTCAGTGTGGTCAGACACTGCAGGATTCAGAGCAGTCAGGCATTGCAGGAGCCAGTGCGGTCAGACACTGCAGGAGCCAGTGTGGTCAGACATTGCAGGAGCCAGTACGGTCAGATGAGGCATGAGCCAGTGCGGTCAGACACTGCAGGAGACAGTGTAGTCTGACACTGCAGGAGCTAATGTGGTCAGTCGCTGCAGGAGTCAGTGCGGTCAGACACTGCAGGAGCCAGTGAAGACAGACACTATAGGGGCTAGTAAGGGAAGACACTGCAGGAGCCGATGCAGTCAGACTTTGGCGGAATCAGTGCACTCGGATACTGCAGGAGCCAGTGCAGACAGACACTGCAGGAACCAGTGCGGTCAGACACTGCAGGAGTCAGTGCGGTCAGACACTGCAGGATTCAGTATGGTCAGGCACTGCAAGCGTCAGTGTGGTCAAACACTGCAGGAGGCAGTGCGGTCAGGCACTGCAGGATTCAGTGTGGTCAGACACTGTAGGATTCAGTGTGGTCAGGCACTGCAGGAGCCAGTATGGTCAGACAATGCAGGAGCTAGTGTGGTCAGGCACTGCAGGAGCCAATGTGGTCAGGCACTACAGGAGCCAATGTGGTCAGGCACTGCAGGAGGCAGTGTGATCAGGCACTGCAGGAGCCAGTGCGGTCAGACACTGCAGGAGTCAGTGCAGTCAGAAAATGCAAGAGTCAGAGCAGTTAGACACTGCAAGAGTCAGTGCGGTCAGACACTGCAGGAGCCAGTGTGGTCAGGCACTGCAGGAGACAGTGTAGTCAGAAAATGCAAGAGTCAGAGCAGTAGGACATTGCAGGGGCCAATGTGGTCAGGCACTGCAAGAGTCAGTGCAGTCAGACACTGCAGGAGCCAGTGTGGTCAGGCACTGCAGGAGCCAGTGTGGTCAGGCACTGCAGGTGTCAGTTTGGTCAGGCAATGCAGGTGTCAGTGCGGTCAGG
>NW_025168633.1:0-1725 GCF_004010195.1 Chiloscyllium plagiosum | reverse complement strand
GGGGAATGACAGTTATATAATGTTAGGGACAGAATTTTCTGGGGAAAGACTGTTATAGAATGTCAGCGACAGGACGTTCCTGGGTATGTCAGCTATAGAATGTTGGAGACAGACTGTTCCAGCGAATGTGAGTTACAGAAAGTCAGGGACAGAATGTTCTGGGGAATGTCAGTTCCAGAATGTCGGAGACAGAATGTTCCTGGGAATGACAGTTATAGAATGTCAGGAATAGAACATTCCGGGGAATTTCAGAAAAAGAATGTCACAGATAAAGTGTTCCGGGGAATGTCAGTTATAGAATGTCGGAGACAGAATGTTCCGGGGAATGACAGTTATAAAATGTCGGAGATAGAATGTTCTGCGGAATGACAGTTCCAGAATGTCTGGGACAGAATGTTCCAGAGAATGTCAGTTATAGATTGTTGGGGACAGAATGTTCCAGGGAATGTCAGTTATAGAATGTCAGGGTCAGAATGTTCCGGGGAATGTAAGCTATAGAATGTCGGAAACAGAAATTTCCAGGGAATGTCAGTTACAGAATGTCGGGGACAGAATTGTCTGGGTAATGTCAATTATAGAATTTCGGAGACAGAAAGTTCCAGAGAATGTCAATTATGCAATATCAGGGACAGAATATTCCAGGGAATGCCAGTTACAGAATGTCAGGGATGGAACGTTCCATGGAATGTCAGTTATAGAATGTCGGGGACAGAATGTTCCGGGGAATGTCAATTATCTAATGTCAGGGACAGAATGTTCTGGGGAATGTCAGTTATAGAATGTCGTGGACAGAATGTTGTGGGGAATGTCAGTTCTAGAATGTCGGAGACAGAATGTTCCTGAAATTGTCAATCGTAGAATGTCTTGGACAGAAAGTTCTGGGGAATGTCAATTACAGAATGTCAGGGACAGAAATATCTCGGGAATGTCAGTTATACAATGTCAGGGACAGAAGGTTCTGGGGAATGAAAGTTATAGAATGTCGGGAAAAGAACGTTCCGGCGAAGGTCAGTTATAGAATGTCAGAGATAGAATGTTCCGGGGAATGTCAGTTATAAGATGTCAGAAATAGAACATTCCGTGGAATGTCAGTTAGAGAATGTCGGGACAGAATGTTCCGGAGAATGTCAATTATAGAATGTCAGGGACAGATTGTTCCGGGGAAT
This sequence comes from Chiloscyllium plagiosum, assembly GCF_004010195.1. Taxonomy (NCBI): domain Eukaryota; kingdom Metazoa; phylum Chordata; class Chondrichthyes; order Orectolobiformes; family Hemiscylliidae; genus Chiloscyllium; species Chiloscyllium plagiosum. The sequence continues at coordinate 559 of NW_025168633.1, read as the reverse complement.
GTCAGTTATAAAATGTCATTGACAGAATGTTCTGGGGAATGTCAGTTATAGAATGTCAGGGACAGAATGTTCCGGGGAATGACAGTTATAAAATTTCGGGAACTGAAAGTTCCGGGGAATGTCAATTATAGAATGTCAGACACAGAATGTTCCAGGGAATGTCAGTTATATATTGTCAGGTGATACAACGTTCCATGGAATGTCAGTTATAGAATGTTCGGGACTGAATGTTCCGAGGAAGTCAGTTATAGTATGTCAAGGATAGAACGTTCCGTGGTATTTAAATTATAGAATGTCTGGAATAGAATGTTCTGAGTAATGTCAGTTATAGAATGACAAGGACAGAATGTTCCGGGGAATGTCAGTTATATAATATCGGTCGCAGAATATTCCGGAGAATGTCAATTATAGAATGTTAGGGACAGAATGTTCCAGTGAATGGCAGTTATACAATTTCGGGAACTGAACGTTCCGGGGAATGTCTGTTATAGAATGTCAGGGACAGAATGTTCCGTAGAATGACAGTTAAGAATGTCAGGAACAGAACGTTCCGGAGAAT
>NW_025168632.1:0-1725 GCF_004010195.1 Chiloscyllium plagiosum | reverse complement strand
CTGACTCACTTGTGCTGCCTTATTTTCCAAGAGAAAATAAAGTTGAGACCTATATCAGATCAGCCATTGTCGTATTGGATCGGAAAGCAGACACGAGCGGCCAAATGTCTGCATCTGTCTGTGCTTTTGGTTGTGTGTTTATCTGTGGCATTGTGTGTGCTTCAGTGGAGTAATATGTGTACATCTGCGTCTGTGTGTCTGCGTACTGGGTTTCTAGTGTTTGGAGAGTTAATCCATTCAAACGGGAATTGAAATGTTTTTCCTGACTCTCTCAATCTCTACGTCTATCGCTCCTTCTTGTGCTGACAGTGATGCAGTACCAGACTCTGATGACCGACCCACGCCACTGTACAAACAGCAGCATTTTATGGAAAAAGGCATCAAAGGCAGTGTCTCACACTTTTGCATTGCGTTGGCTTCATTGTTCCGTGCACTCTAATGAGTGCAGTGACAAGTTTGCAATATCTTCGCTTATAGTTCAATTTTAGGTGCAAGGTACCTAGGCACAGATTCTTAAGTACTTGTTAGAAAATTGCAAGAATGTTCAATGAAAGTCCAGCAGAAGAGTAAAAAGGGGAAAAATAGATTCAATGTACAAACTTTTCACACCAGACTGTGAAAGCACTGAGTCTCAGGACTACACTGGGCCGAGTCACCAGAATGCACCTGGCAGAATCTCTAAACTTCATGGTCCGAGTCTGGAGACCTCAAAGATCAGAGTCTCCAGACCGCATCGAAGCTCCAGATTGCAATAGCGCCAGTTTCCATTCTGCAGCGGGCCCAGTCACCAGACTGCACCGGGCCCAATCTCCAGACCAGGCCGGGCTCAGTTTACACACCGCACAAGGCCAAGTGAGCAGACCGCACCAGGCCGAATTTCCAGCCTTCACGGAATATGCAGATAGCAGCGTGCCCAATTTCCAGATCACAATGAACCTCCAGACCGCACCAGGGCCAGTCTCCTCACCAGACTTTGTCCAGTCTCCAGGCCTCGCCGGGCCCAATCTCCAGACCATGCGAAGCTTCAAAATTTCAGAACCCGCCTCCAGCGGCAGCCTTTGCTATGGGATTCACCTCTGGTATTCGCCTCTCTGTGGCAGATTTTCGTCTTGGACTCTCCTCTGTGACTCCCCTCCCAATGCTAGCCTCAGGCCCGGGACTCCCCTGCCCAATTACTCTCCAAATGATTTTGAAAAGTTAAAATGGTGGGAGACAAAATGCACTGCACAAAAGATAAAAATATGATAAAATAAACGAGTGGGTGAAACAGAGGACCATTCCAACTATGCAACCATCATTGGGATATTTCACAGCTGTTTACTTCTTCAAAGAATTAGTGTGGAATCTCTGCAATTTTGTCCGATTCCTTGCAAAGCTCACCCTGAGACATTGAAACCATTGCTGGCCCGGATATTCCCATTGGGAGGGTTTCGGGGTATTACAATACATGCTTTTTTGTCATTTGGAAGAGTACATCAAAAACATCGAAAATTAGAGAAAGTGCAATAAAGTGTTTCTCAACCTCTATCAAAGTGCTTCACTCAGAATGGCCCAGATAGAATTGTCCTGCTGTGATCTGCATAGTTCGCTGTACTGGAAGCGTTTATTGATCAATACACTGCTTTAGTCTGCATAGCTCACCGTGATGAACAGATATCTAGGCTAGGTTTATTGATCAATGCACGTCTGTGATCAGCACACGATGCCATACTGTTCAGATATCTA
>NW_025168631.1:0-1725 GCF_004010195.1 Chiloscyllium plagiosum | reverse complement strand
ATAATATAGAGAACAGCAGTTCCCATGTGTAATTTAGAGAACAGCTGTCACTGTGTGTAATATAGAGAACATCAGTCCCTGTGTATCATATCGAGAACCGCTGTCCCTGTGTATAGAATAGAGAACAGCAGTTCCCATGTCTGATATGGAGAACAGCAGTACCTGTGCATAATATAGAGAACATCAGTTCCCATGTCTCATCTAGAGAACAGTGGTTCCTGAGTATAATATAGAGACCAGAAGTTCCCATGTGCAATGTAGAGAACAGCTGTCCCTGTGTATAACATAGAGAACATCAGTTCCCATGACTAATATAGAGAACAGCAGTCCCTGAGTATAATATAGAGAACAGCAGTTCCCAAGTCAAATATAGAGAACAGCAGTTCCTGTGTATAATATAGAGAACAGCAGTTCCCATGTCTAACAGAGAACTGCTGTCAATGTGTACAATATAGAGAACAGCAGTTTCTATGTCTAATATAAGACAACAGCAGTCCCTATGTATAATATAGAAAACAGCAGTTCCTGTGTATCATATTGAGAACAGCAGTTCCCAAGTCAAATATAGAGAACAGCTGTCCCTGTGCATAACGTAAAGAACAGCAGTTCCCATGTCTGATTTACAGAACAGCAGTACCTGTGTATAATATAGAGAACAGCAGTTTCATGTGTAATATAGAGAACAGCAGTTCCTGTGTATAATATAGAGAACAGCAGTTCCCATGACTAATATCGAGAACAGCCGTCCCTGTGTATATTATAGAAAACAGCAGTTCCCATGTCTAATAAAGAGAACAGCACTTCCTGTGTATAATATAGAGAACAGTAGTTCCCATGTCTAATATAGAGAACAGCTGTCACTGTGTATAACAGAGTGAAGAGCAGTCACTGTCTATAATATAGAGAATAGCAGTTCCCATGTCTAATATAGAGAACAGCTGTCACTGTGTGTACTATAGAGAACATCAGTCCCTGTGTATCATATCGAGAACCGCTGTCCCTGTTTATCATATCGAGAACCGCTGTCCCTGTGTATAGTATAGAGAACAGCAGTTCCCATGTCTGATATGGAGAACAGCAGTACCTGTGTATAGTATAGAGAACATCAGTTCCCATGTCTCATCTAGAGAACAGCAGTTCCTGAGTATAATATAGAGACCAGAAGTTCCCATGTGCAATGTAGTGAACAGCTGTCCCTGTGTATAACATAGAGAAAATCAGTTCCCATGACTAATATAGAGAACAGCAGTCCCTGAGTATAATATAGAGAACAGCAGTCCCTGAGTATAATATACAGAACAGCAGTTCCCATGTTTAATATAGAGAACAGCAGTCCCTGTGTATAATATTGAGAACAGCAGATCCAGTGTAAAATGTTGAGAACACCAGTCCCTGTGTATATTATAGAAAACAGCAGTTCCCATGTCTAATAAAGAGAACAGCAGTTCCTGTATATAATATAGAGAACAGCAGTTCCCATGTGTAATATAGAGAATAGCTGTCACTATGTATAACATAGAGAAGAGCAGTCACTGTGTATAATATAGAGAATAGCAGTTCCCATGTCTAATATAGAGAACAGAAGTCCCTGTGTGTAATATAAAGAACATCAGTCCCTGTGTATCATATCGAGAACCGCTGTCCCTGTGTATAGTATAGAGAACAGCAGTTCCCATGTAATTTAGAGAGAAAAGCAGTACCTGTGTATAATATAGAGAACAGCAG
>NW_025168630.1:0-1725 GCF_004010195.1 Chiloscyllium plagiosum | reverse complement strand
CTAACTGAGTGTAAGATAAAGAAGACACAACCATGCAAGGTCATAGGGAGAACAGGAGGGAGAATGTTGACCAGGTCGTGTTAAATCGATCTAGATATATACATTTTCACAGTATACATCATCACTGCGTTCACACTAAGGAATTCAGGTGCTTGACCACTTATTGGCACTAGTAAGAGTTTCATGCTGCCTTAGTTTTGTAACATTAAAAAAACTAACAGTGTGAAGTTTGGGCTGATTTCTTTACTTGTCATTTTTAATATTCTTTCAAATTTTCAGTGCTTATCATTAAACGTTTGATCTCCTATCAGAAGGAGTATACGAGGTTGAGGGGTGGCATACTAAAAGTTTATAATATCATGGGAGGCATGGAGACGGTGAGTAGCCAAGGTCTTTTCTGCAGAATCGGGGAGTTCAAACACAGATGCACAGCTTTAAGTTGAAAGGGGGGAAACTTGAAAGGGACAAAGGGGCAACTTTTTTTACACAGAGGGTGATGTATGTATGGAATGAGCTGCCAGAGGAACAAGTACAGCTACAACATTTCAAAGACATTTGGACCAACGTATGAACGGGAAACGTGAAGAGGCATATGGACCAAGTGCAAGCAGATGGGATTAATTTAATTTAGAAAACCTGATCAGCATGGACAAGTTGGACCAAATGTTCTGTTTGCACACGATATGACTATGAATCTAAAAAACGAGGAAAATTTACGAAAAGATAAAATGTAATAAATTGGCAAGAAATATAAAAACAAGCATCATGAGCTTTTTCGTCTAGATAAGAAAACCTTGAAGACGTGTGCGTGAGCTGAGTCAGAAGTGAAGTGAGGAAATTACATTGAGGCCATTTGGAGGGGGTGACTGGAGAACTGGCCACAGGGAACAGGCAGATAATTTACACCAGTATTTCCGCATGGGGAAGGCACTGTAAGCATGTCAATGGTACAAACAAAATGGTAATAGGAGGGAAATTATTGAACTGTCTTTAACAAAATGAGCAAGGTTTTTAACTAACAGATAAGAATAAGGATAGACAGGTCAGCAGTAATTCATAGTTAATTTTAAAAGAAGTGATCACAGAGTGACTTGCGGCACTGTGTGAAATATTCCTTAATTCTCTGGATTACAGGAGTGTTCCAGTGAAACTGGAGAACCTCCAATGTGGCGCCTGTCTTCAAGAAAGGAATGAGACAGAAGGCAGGAACAATTTAGCCTAACCATTATTGCTGGGAATCTGCTAGAACCTGTTATTAAGGAAGGAATTGCAGGGCACTTAGAAAATCTTAATGGAGAGTAGGCATAGTTTGTGAAGGGGAAACTATTTTTGTCCTGTAAAATCATACAAATTATTTTTTGGAGATCCCTGAGAATGTGAAGATTAGAGCCATGCTGGAAAACCACAGCATGTCAGACAGCATCCAAGGAGCAGGAAAATCAATGTTTCGGCAGGAACCCTTCATCAGGAATCCCTGAGAAAATGACAAGAGATTTGATAAAGGGAACTGGTCAACATGAGGCTTTCCAGAGATTTTTCACAAGGTATCACAAAATAAACGTTCTGACACAAGACAGAGGCTCGTAGTATGATGAATAACATATTAGCATGGGATGATAGTTGTTTAACACATAGAAATCGGAGAGTCAGGATTAATGGATCTTTATGATAAAGACATATCTACTGGATTGCCACAAATATCAGGCCGATGGCATCAGTTATTTA
>NW_025168629.1:0-1725 GCF_004010195.1 Chiloscyllium plagiosum | reverse complement strand
ATCATAGTTTCATTTCCAGGACAGAAACGTAATGTTCAGCCCATTACATCTGTGACAATCATCAAATGTCCGCCTGGAGTTAATCCTACCGTTTTCTGTAGGATCATCTAAATGATTCTGAAGTAGCTGTGATGGTTCACATCTCTACCATTCTTCCAGATAGTGCATTCCAAATTAGAGGAACACAGAAATCTTGGAACACACAAGAAATTGAAATCACTGTAAAATCTCAGCAGGTCTGGCGTCATCTGTGGTGAGAAATCAGTGCTAACCTTTCTGGTCCAGTGTCACTGGACTTTTAAAACAAGGATCCCTACTTTAGAGGAATCAGCCGAATGATTTATATCTGACCTATTTCCAATGCAAGTATATCATTTTAATAAAGGAAACCTAAACTATATGAATATCTGAGTTGGGAGGTCATGTTGCGGGCTGTACAGAACATTGGTTCGGCTATTTTTGGAATACCATTTGCAGTTCTGGTCTCCTTGCTTTAGGAAGGATGCTGCGACACTTAAATGGGCTAAGCTAAGATTTACAAGGAAGCTGCCAGCTTTGGAGAGGCTGACTATTTAGGGTGGAACTATTTTCCTTGGAGTGTCGAAGAAGAGGGTTGACTTTGTTAAGATTTATCAAATCATAAAGGGGGTACACAGGGTGTAGAATCAAGGTCTTTTCCACAGTGTAGGGGAGTCAGAATCTAGACAGCATAGTTGTAAGGTGAGAGTGGAAAGAATTAAAAGGGACCAAAGAGGCAACGTTATCATGCATAGGATGGTACATGTATGTATGACAGAGGAAGTGAAGGCTGGTACAACGAAAACATTTAAAAGGCATCCGAATGGGTACATTGAATTATAAATGGGCCAAATGGTGGCAAATGGTACTAGGTTAATTTAGAATATCTGGTCGGCATAGACGAGGTTTGGTTTCAATTCTGTACATATCTATGATTCTATTACTTGAGGACGAGGTCAGGTTTTTCAACAATGATATCATCTTTAGACTCCAGGTATTTTAAAAACTTGAGCTCAGCTTCCACAATCTACCCTGGTGGATTTCAGCCGAGAACGTTGCATTGATCTCTGGATTAATAAATCTAGCAATAGGGTCACTAGACTATCGCCTCCCCATAAATTGAATGGCGGAACATGTGATCAAACCCTGCTCCAAAATCTTAGGTTTTTCATATTCTGACTGGAGAGTAATGCCCCACCACAAGGACAGATACTTACAGTCCATTGCCTGGAAGGCAAGAAGCGAAAGTCCAAATGTGGTCCAGAGCCAAATTATGTCAGTCGCTCTGCCAGAGGACTGGAGGAGAATTAATGTTGGTCCAGTTTAAAGGAATTGTAATGGAGCTAAACCAAGGGACTCTAGATCAGTGAGTCTAACATTAATAAGGGGGAAACTCTTGGAGAAAATAGTGAAGGAGAAAATTAATCTCCATTTTGAGACACAAGACTTGATTAGAGGTATGGATTTGTCAGAACCAGGTCATGCCTCACAAATCTGGTGGCAGTTTACAAGATGGCCATATATTTGATTGAGATTAGGATAGTTGATGTAGTCTACATGGATTTCAGCAAGGCCTTTGACAAGGTCCTACATGGGAGACTGATAAGAAGTTGAAAGTTCATGGAATCCTGGCTAACTTGGCAAGATTAATGCAAAATTGTCTTTGTGACAGAAGACGAAGCGAGAGAGATAGAGAGAGAGAGAAAG
>NW_025168628.1:0-1725 GCF_004010195.1 Chiloscyllium plagiosum | reverse complement strand
CTCCCAGAACGATTGGTAATTTACATACCTGGCTGGTATGGTTATGTTGGACCGAATAATCTATTTGCATAGTAATCATCTCAATGACTGTAACTCGACAGAGCAATTGTTAATGACTAATATTTCACCCATGGTTCTGTGCAGATATGAATATTCTCTATAAACTCACCGATAATCTCACGCACGCGCAGTTTGGTTTCTATGTGGAGCATGCGCAGTGTCACATTGGTCAGGACACAGAGAGAGAGAGAGAGAGACATCGAGCTGCTATCTCCGGCAGCGGCTGCGATCGGCTTCAGAGAGCGGCGCGCGGGAGCCTCGCTGGGAGAAAGGAGCGGAGAGATTTCACAAGTCCCGGATAAAGGTTAAAAATAACTCGAAAAAGACCCTCCAGGCCCGGGTAAGGAGGTGACGGTCTCTGATCAGGGAAGTGGCCCAGAGTCACGGCCGCCATTTGTTTGAGGGAAGATGGAGCGCGGAGCTCAGGGCCGCCATCTTGAGAAGGTCAAGGTGCCGGAGGGCGGGGCTCTCGGGGTCTGTAGAACAATCAGAGGAAAGGGAAGACCCATTGTTATTGATTAATTCCACGAACACAGCGTCACTGGGCGGTCCCGCAGGAATATCCTCTCTCAGTCCTGCTGGGATGTTTCACCCAGTCAGAACCAGCAGCTCTCCTCCTCTCTCAGCTCCCCTTCTGTCCTTCCTGCAGCATCTGTCCCCTGAAACATTGAGCTGCCTGTCCTGTCCTGTCCCTCCCTCAGCTGTTGTTCTGTGATATCCCAGTCCCATCTTCGATTACTTCACTAAAGACATGAATGCACCCGAAGTATTTTTCTTCACATCAGCAATTGTTTAATACTCACTTACAGGTTTTTAATTACATCGTTATTGAAGCATTTACTTCACATTCAATCATTTGCAATGGTGGGATTTGAAACTGTGTCCAGAGAGCACTTGCTGAGTTTCTGGATAAATTGTCACACAATAATGCCACCAAGCCATCACCTCGCCTGCTCACAGTTTGTGTATCCCAGTGCAACATGAATCAAAACCCTTTCTTCCTGCACAATTGTTTGACCCAGCACTCTGGTGATGTGACTCTCCATGTGGTATCCCTCACTGTGTGGGTCTAATTGCTGCCTCTGTCACCGTCTCTCACTCTTGAAGCTACTCCAGATCATGAGCCAACAGAATTCTCCACTCCAGAGAGATGAGGCGGCACAGGTCAGGAATGTAGACTGGGATTTTCCAGATCTCTGTGGGCTCAGTGCCATTCTAATTGTGTAACCCTCAAAGCATTAGTCTAATTTCCCATTCTGCCAATCTCTGTGTCTTCTACAGGTACTCATGGAGTTCCTGACTCAATAGACTTGCCAACTGCTGGTTGGGACTATGATTAGTCAGCCAGAAAGACAAAGTCAGGGAGGTCGGGAGTCTTCAATAAATCCTGCTGCCAGGTAAGATCATTCCAGTGTACAGAGCAGAAAGTAATAAGGATGATCCAAACATCAGCGAACAAGACATGACATAGAGAAAGTGCTGGAGGGGGAGCACAGTACAGACACACCCCAGGCTCAATCGCCACGCCTGCTGCAAGTTTTGTTGTAATGAGACAGTGTCGGGAGTTGTCAGTTATCAGTCCATGCCTGTGCTTTCTTAGGGAGCATCAGGACAACTGAGGGGAAAGCAGGACTCCCACGAGAGGGTGGTAATACTGCCTGGGAT
>NW_025168627.1:0-1725 GCF_004010195.1 Chiloscyllium plagiosum | reverse complement strand
ATCATCCTCATATATAAATGTCCCAAATTTTACTGAACGATGATCACAGTTCGCCAGATTCTGCCCAACTGAAATTACAAACCCTTCTTGGGTCTCGTTGCACAATTACAACATCTAATACCGCCACACTCCGAGTTGAGATATGCCTTTATTGCTTCAAGAAACGCTCCTTCATTCAAATTCTGTCCGATCTAAACAGCTGGCATGAAGAAAGTCTCAGTAAATGTGTAGACATCTAATCAATGAGGATGATACAAGGGTTTTGTAAAAAGCATAGATGGATTACGTGAGTATGTAAAATGCATCGAATTGCTTTTCATGTGACCAAATATGTAATTGTGGATTCTGCCAGGGAAAATAAAGGAAAGTATACATCAAATCATCATAACAAACAAAGCTCTGAGATAATGAGTCATCACAGCATCCACATGGTTCACCAATTAAATATGAAAATTAAAAGTCTTTGATTATTATATCTGGAAAGGCGTTCAAAGCGGCAAGTAACAATAACGCACAGATGTGTCAGGAAATAACTAGTTGCAAGAAGAGAGAATCCATTCATCACTAATTGACGTTCAGTAGTGGTTCGAGCAACTATTCCTTCACTGTCAATATCTTTTGTATTTACATTAACGGAAAATGGGCGGCACGGTGGCACGGTGGTTAGCACTACTGCCTCACAGCGCCAGAGACCCGGGTCAGGCGACTGACCGTGGAGTTTGCACATTCTCCCCGTGTCTGCGTGGGTTTCCTCCGAGTGCTCTGGTTTTCTCCCACAGTCCAAAGATGTGCAGGTCAGGTGAATTGGCCATGCTAAATAGCCCGCAGTGTTAGGTAGCTTCGGCGGTTCGGTGTAGACTTGTTCGGCCAAAGGGCCTGTTTCCACACTGTAAGTAATCTAATCTAATCTAAAAGAGTGAACTGGCCAGGAACTGCAATGTCGTGGCCTCAAGAAACACTAAATGCTATCACTGTTCGAAACCATATCTCTACCAAGTCTGTGAAACATCGACATAGCACGAATCACGAGTGTGACAACATTTTTCCCACTTTACTGCATAAGCCCACATTGACTAACTTCTAACAAGCTCTACCCCTTGGCGGACACCTGCACCATTTAGTGAAACTATTTACTCAAAGGACCTGTCACTAACAGCAGTCGTTTGATCAGTTTCTACGGGATTCAGTTGAAGAGCCGCAAGGTTATGTTGCAGTTCTTTCAGCCATGGTTAGAGTTCAGTTAACATATTGCGTTCAATTCTGATCACCTCATTATCGGAACGATGTTGAAATTATAGAGAGGTGCAGAGGAGGCTTTCACAGGATTATGCCTGGCCTGAAAGAGAACTCTTGCGAAGAAAGGGACCGAAGACGTTTGTGAGGTTTCTTTATACAGTTGAAAAAAAATGATGAGAAGCACAAATAGAGTTTTTTTCAGGGCGAAAATGTTTATCATGAGGTGGCATAATTTTTAAGTCAAAGAAGGAAGGATTGGGGAGGTGTCAGAGGTAATGTGTTTGCACATAGAGTGGTCGGTGTGTTGAATGCAGTGCAAGTCGTGGTAGGTAGCATTAGTGACATCTCGCATTTCCCGTGTATGCACAATGGATGACAGTAAACTGTAGGATATGTAGTTTAGATTAGATTAGATTACATTACATTACAGTGTGGAAACAGGCCCTTCGGCCGAAAAAGTCCACACTGACCCGCCGAAGCTATCTAACA
>NW_025168626.1:0-1725 GCF_004010195.1 Chiloscyllium plagiosum | reverse complement strand
TTTAAGCACAATTCTCTTTGGGGAATTTGAACAGATTGAGACAATGGGGAACCGTCTGGGAAAATTGTCATTGTTAAAAAAAAACTGTCCTACACTGACGCCTTTTAGGGAAGGTAAATGCCGTCCTCTCTGCCTCCAGAACTAGAGGAATGTGATTGACTCTTAAATGCCGAGGAGTGCAATTTGAACAACTGCTTGTCCAGCGATTGGCATAAGCATTCTGTGAAATGAGTTTATAAAACATGGGATAACGAGATTTTCCAAATTGCTCAACGGTGAACATTTGAAGACTTCAATTGCTGTAAATGAATCAATGACTCTGTCAATCTGCCCAAACCTACATTACTTTTCTTATGCATAAAGCTATAGTCTAAATCCATATTGGAAACATTTTGTGTCAAAATAGTTCACAATTCATCCACATTTAGACATTCACATCTTCTCTAAACTGGCTTCTCTTCAAATTTCTTCTAGAATTTCCACGTGTTAATTCGTGAAAATGATAGTATAAAATCACAAAGATTAGAAGAAACGTAATCGTCTTTCACACTTCCAAAACTTTTACACATTTTAAGAAGCATGTTTAAATTACATCCCGTTTTATCTCGCTCATTGCAGACCGAACCAGTCAAAAGAAATAAAAAAAAGACATAAACACATGCTATAGGTTTATCTCTAACTGATAAGTTCAATTTGGATTTAACGTGGTTTCCCCAGTGACCATTGCTGTAGCAGCTTAAACGTAGACATCAATGTATGTAGTTTTGTTTTGATTCTCATAGTGTAGAAATCTTTAGCTGGAAATCACTTGAAGAAAAGTTATTGCTCTCAAAACGTTATACGTTTCTGTCGCTACCGTTTCTACAAGAACTATCTAGTTCCTTTAGCACATTTTGTTTGCTTTAGAAAATACATTTTGTCAATTACTGGTGTTGTTTCTTTTGGATTCCAGTTAACTGATAAGAAACAGACCTGTTAATAACGGAATGCCAACGTTAATTTACAGCATTGTTAGTGATTTATTTCACAACAGATGCTCATAAAATGTAATAAAGTTACTCAACTTCTGAAGAAGGATCACAGTACATGGAAATGATAACCCTATTGCTTGTTTTCGCAGATGCTGCCAGACATTCTGAGTTCGCCATAATTTTATATTTTACTAATATAACTGGAGACACCACTGTTCTACTCGCGATTTCGAAAGATATTAGCTGTAATTGGTGCAGTACTCCAGTTGTAAGAAATGTTTAAGACGAAGGAAGTGAGGCGTTGCATCGAACGAATCAAGCTTCTCATTCTTGAGCCCTGTCCCAAAACGTGCCATCGCTTCGGAATATCCTGACCCAGTGTCCATGAACATTAACATTGTATGTGGACAGATCGTGGTATTCCTTAGAACTGAAGAAAATTTGTATGGTGGTTCCAAATGCATGTCTTCGATCTCAGTGGCTGCAATGGAATCCATTATTTTTCAGATGGATGCTCAAAATTTATAATCATCATGTTATTTTATGTCTCTGAATGCAGGATATGCTTTATTTATTTGAGCAACTTGTCTTTTCTCAACAAAGAAATGGGAAATAGGAAAGATTTCCCATATCAAAGGTGCTATGGGGAATCCAGGATATGCAAATATTGAAATGATTAATGTTTCATTTCAACAGAGACAAGGATGTTTTCTGATTGAGGAAATTATGAAACGAAAACTGAATTGGGCAGAAT
>NW_025168625.1:0-1725 GCF_004010195.1 Chiloscyllium plagiosum | reverse complement strand
GGGTGATGGTTGAAGATTGTTTCTCAGACTGGATGTTTATAACTAATGGTGTCGCACAGGTGCTGAGACCTTTGTTATTTGATAGTTACATAGATGTTCTGAATGTGAATATACAAGGCATGACGAGGGCCATAAGACATAGGAGCAGAAATTGAAAGATTCAGCCCATCGAGTCTGCTCCACTATTCACTCATGGCTGGTAAGTTTCTTAACCCCATTCTTCTGCTTTCTCGCCATAACCCTTGATCCCCTTGACAATCAAGAACCTGTCCATCTCAGTCTTATATATACTCATTAACCTGGCCTCCACAGCCTTCTGTGGCATTGAATTCCATGGATTCACCGCTCTCTGGCTGAAGAGGTTTCTCTTTATCTCCGTTCTAAAAGCTGTTCCATTTACTCGAAGGCTATGCCCTCGGGTCCTAATCTATTCTACCAATGGAAACATCTTCACAACATCTATTCTGTCCAGACTATTCAGTATTCGGTATATTTCAATTAGATCTCCTCTCATCCTTCTAAAATCCATTGAGTAAAGATCCAGAGTTCTCAAAGTTTCCTCATATGTACAGCTTTTCATTCGTGGGACCATTCTCGTGAAACCCCTCTGAACAAGTTCCAAATCTAGTGTATCTGCTCTGTGATATGGGGCCCAAAACTGCACAACATACTCCAAGCACTTTCAAGAAGGTTACTACATTTATGGATGATACAAAATTAGGAGGTATCGTTGACAGCGATGAACATTATCAGAAATAATAGAGGGATCTTAATCTGATGGGGAAGTGAGCTGAGGATTGGCAACTGCAATTAAATACAGATAAGTCGGAGGTGTAAAACAAAGATAGGGCTAATACAGTAAATGGTTAGGTTCTGAGGAGTGTTGTGGAAAAGAGGGACCTCGGACTACAAGTCCATATTCCACTGGAAGAGGCATCACGGGTAGACAGGGCGGTAAAGAAGGCATTTAGCATGCTGGCCTTCATCGTTAAAAGCATTGAATATCGGAGTTGGGACATTATGCTACCATTCTGTAAGTCGTTGGTGAGGCCACACTTGGACTACTGTGTACAGTTTTGGTCAACCTATTAACCTGAAAAGAGTGCAAAGAAGTTTGACAAGGATGTTGTCAGGACTAATAGGCCAGCGTTATAAGGAGGGGTGGGCCAGGATCGGATATCATCCCTTGGAATGTAGGATAATGAGGGGGTGTTTTTATGGAGATGCATAATATCATGCGGGCCATAGATAGGATGAATGCGTAGAGTCATTTTCCCAGAGATGAGGGACTGAAAACTACAGGGCATAGTTTTAAGATGAGAGGGGGAAGATTTAAGAAGGACCTGAGGGGCAACTTCATTATGCAGAGAATGTTTTTGAAATGGAATGGGCTGCCAGAAAAGTGGTTGAGGCTGGTACAATAGCAACATGTAAATATGAATTAATACATTGATGGGAAGGGTTGAGAGCGATATTGCTCAAATGTGGGCAATTGGAATTAGTTGAGTGGGCAGCATGGTCAGCACGGACCAGTTTGGGCCAAAGGGCCAGTTCCCATGCTCGATCACTCTGTGACTCAATGATACTCCATTTAAGTCAGTGACACAGTGACACTTCGGCTTACACCAGCCCACAGCACGTCACTGTCAAGGGAACACTCTGGGCTGTACCATCCCACACCATATTGCTCTCGGGGACACTCGTGGATAGAGCAGCCCACATCAT
>NW_025168624.1:0-1725 GCF_004010195.1 Chiloscyllium plagiosum | reverse complement strand
GTGTCTCTGGGTCTTTCCCCATTCATGTGAGCCTGGAGTCTCCGGCGGGCCCTGCTGCTCACTAAAATGTGTCTTACGGTGAAAATGTTGAGGAGCAGAATCAGTGCAAATGGGATGCAGGGTGTGAAAATATAATGAGCAACTTCAATTGCAACCCACAGCATTAAATTCGTATCAGAGACAGACATTCCACAAAACATAGGATAATTGCTAAGATTATACCTCTCGTTATGCATAAAATACCAGGTCAAGTTAATTAAGCAGCTCAGCAACGTCACTGCTCCAAGGACCAAAGTCACTGTTTTCTCTCTGCAATACTTCGTTTTCAGCTTCTGGCAAGCAATAGCCACAAATCGATCGAACGTGAATGCCACGGTAAACCAGACAGAACAGTCAGTGACTGCATAAAGAAGGACAGCGTGAATGTTACACACATCTATATAATCCAGGAAAATAAAGTCTTCTGGATAAAGAACAGGTATATGTCTCCATATCAAGTCCAGGATCACCACCAGTAGATCTGCTGTTGCCATAGCCACGAGGTACCGAGTCACAGACGTAGAGAGTCCACAGTTTCCACGGGACAGGATCACAATGGTCACTAAATTAACTGAGCGAAATAAGATGTTTTTACTGCAACAACATGCACGGTGGTGGTAACCCCACAATTCAGTATTTATCCCTGTAACAGCATTGTACATGATCTGCAAGTTACACTGTAGCCTCCTCCAAGCAGAAATTTCAAACCATCTCCACCATTACCTTCAAGGAAAGATGCTGAGGATAAAGGGAATCCAAACACCTGCAATTCTCCCCAATGAACCATGCAGTATCAAATCAAAATCAAAACCCAGGTACCCCATTCCAAATCACGATCGGGGCTCCTACACCAAAGGGATTGCACCAGGGAAAGAAGGAACCTCATCAATAATTTGTCTGCTGCAGTTACTGACAGATGATAAATGCTGCATAATCAGAGGAGATAAGTGAACGTGTGTACGTGTCTGAGGCAACATAGTCAAGAGAGCGAGTGAATTAATAAGTGTGGGAAGAGTGTGTGTTTATGCTTGTGTACGTGAGTGTGCATTTGTCACATGATGAGAATTTACTTGAGGGTTTCTGTGTGTGTGAACATGCAGAAGCACAAGTTTGAGAGTGAGTGTATGAATGCAAGTGTTCGAGAGACAATGTATACAAATGTATACAAATGTATACAATGTATACAATGTATACAAATGTAAATTTCGGTGACTTGGTGAATGTGTGTGTATGTGAGAGAGAGAAGGGTCTGTGAATGTGTGAATGTGTAATGGTGTGCCAGCGAAATTATCCATGAAAGAGACAAAGAATCTGGAAGAGAGAGTGTGTGTGTCAATTGAATTCAAGATGGGTGTGTGAGTGGGATAATGCGTGAGAGAATGAGTGTATCAGAAAAGCTATACATGAGAGGGAGATTGACTGTGTGCGAGCATATGTCTTTGAGACGGGGTGCATGTGTGACAGTTTATGAGAGAGAGATAGTGAGTGTGTATGAGGCTGTGAGCGATTTAATGCGTCTGAGAGAATGTAAGATAATAAGAGATCGTGTGTAGGTTTTTTGTGGGTGTGTTCGACAGAGAGTCTTTTAGGAAGAGTGAGTATTTTGGGTGAGCGTATGACTGCATATCTGAGTATGTAAAATGTCTGAAATATAGTGTCCAAAGTTACTGAGCTTCATATATTAAT
>NW_025168623.1:0-1725 GCF_004010195.1 Chiloscyllium plagiosum | reverse complement strand
ATGGGGGAAGACAGGGAAGGTGCAGCAGTGGTTCGTCAGATCAGCTGTGGTCCTATTATATGTCACAACAGAATGTGATGTCGTGAAAGGCTTACCTCTGCTCCTGTGGTGGGAAATATTCTCTGGATCTCTGTCTACCAGGAATGTGTGTAGCAATTTCAGTCAGTGGTTAGCACTGCTGACTCGCACAGCCAGGCATATGGGTGACTGTCAGATTCGAACTTGCAGATTCTCCCTGTGTCAGCATGGGTTTCCTCCGGCTACTGCTGTTTCCTCCCACAGTTCAAAGATGTGCAGGCTCAGGTGGACTGGCCATGGGAAGTTTCTCCACAATGTGACAAGGATGTGCAGGCTGGCTGGATTAACTCTGCAAAAATACAGGCCAGAATGCTGCTTAGTATCCTGTGCACTCGATCGGCCAAATGGCCAAACGTCATAGGAGCAGAGGTTAGGCCATTCAGCCCATCGAGTCCGATCTACCATTCACTAAGGGTCTGCCCTAGGATCTTCTTCTCTCCTACCAATGAAAACATCTTCCCAATATTCACTCAGTCCATGCTATTCAGTATTCTGCTTCTCCACCATAGAGATTCTGCACAGAAACTTTGGAATAGTAATTTCTCTGACGCACTGTGGGATTGGGGTAAATGATTAGCAGTTTGACTCAGTGAAGAAGGTGGTGAAATTTCGACAGAGTCTCTGAAATGCGATGCAGTGACGTGGAGCAAGCTCAGGTTGTATCAAAGGGTGAGTACACATGTTAATGATTTTAAATGATCACGGATTCAGCCTGCTGAGTTCCTTCCAAGGAAGGAGGGCACTATAAACATCTTGTTGAAGGGCTGTTCGATTCAGAATACGTCAGCTCCAGGGAATTAGGACGGATTATGTCCAGAATCGCTTCTCACAATATCTCGGCACTGAACAGCACCACCCAAGACTAACCCTCAAACCAAGGAAAATTTTCATAGGAAAATCTACTGGAAAAAAATCAGTGAGAGCAGAATCCAGAATCAGAAGTGCAAATCGGTGTGAAGGCTTTCCACAAAGGAACCAGACAGCAACAGTGAAAAAGTGAGAGACAGACAGAGACAGCAAGAGAGATAGAGAGCAAGAGACAGTGTGTGGGAACATCAAAGAG
Organism: Chiloscyllium plagiosum; assembly: GCF_004010195.1. NCBI lineage: Eukaryota > Metazoa > Chordata > Chondrichthyes > Orectolobiformes > Hemiscylliidae > Chiloscyllium > Chiloscyllium plagiosum. The sequence goes on along the minus strand of NW_025168623.1, from coordinate 584 downwards.
AGGAAAGAGAGAATGAGAGAATTGTAGAGAGCCAGACAGCGAAACAAAGAGCACGACAGACAGAGACAGAAACACAGAATGTTTGAGAGAGTAAGAAACTACGGGAAGAATGACAGACACGGAAAGTTAAAGATACAAGGAATTCAGAGAGAGTGAGAAGCGGTAAGTGAAAGGGAGCGACTCATATTGTTACATAGTAAGTGAGACTGAGTTGAGAGAAAGTGATTGAGTCAGTGTGAGTAACTGTGAGAAGCAACAGTGAAAGAGATGAGAGAATAAGAAATACATATATAACTAAGCAAAGATGTTAACGGAGTGACAGCAAGAGTGCCAGAGAGACTGTGAAAGACAAAGATTCAGCAATATATGAGAGAAAAGAGAAATTATGAGTGAAATGAGCGAGTGAAAGTCAGAAAGACAGGGACATACAAACAGAGCAAGATAGAATGACAGAGTGAGAAAGATGAGAAGGTGTGAGAAAGCAAGACAGAGGTACAGGCACAGTAAGAAAGAAAAAGAGAGTGACAGCCAGAGGCAGTGAGCAATAAAAGAGGGAGTCATAATGTGAGAGAAAGACAGAGAGT
>NW_025168622.1:0-1725 GCF_004010195.1 Chiloscyllium plagiosum | reverse complement strand
CCTCAATATCTCAGAAATTGCTCCCTCAATTCCTCAGACAGTTATCCTTCAATGCCTCAGAAGTGCTCCCTCAATACCTCAGAAAGTGCTCCCTCAGTACCTCAGATAGTGCTACCTCAGGACCTCAGATACTTCTCCCTCAGCACCTCAGATAGTTGTCCATCAGGTCCTCAGAAAGTGCTCCCTGAATACCTCAGAAAGTGCTCCATCAATACCTCAGATAGTTCTCCATCAGTACCTCAGAAAGTGCTCCCTCAGTACCTCAGAATGTGCTCCCACAATACCTCTGAAAGTGCTCCCTCCATACCTCAGAAAGTGTTCCCTCAGTACCTTAGAAACTGCTCCCTCAACACCACAGAAAGTGTTCCATCAATACCACAGATAGTTCTCCCTCAGTACCTCAGATAGTGCTTCCTCAGTACGTCAGAACGTGCTCCCTCAATATCTCAGAAAGTGCTCCATCAATACCTCAGATAGTACTCCCTCAATACCTCTGAAAGTGCTCCCTAAATACCTCAGATAGTTCTCCCTCAAGACCTGAGACATTGCTCCCTCAATAACTCTGAAAGTGCTCCCTCAATACCTCAAATAGTTCTCCCCCAATGCCTCAGATAGTGCTCCCGCAATACCTAAGATAGTTTTCCCTCAATACCTCAGAAAGTGCTCCCTCAGTAACTCAGATAGCACTCACTCAGTACCTCAGATAGTGCTTCCTCAGAACATGAGTAAGTGCTCCATCGAAACCTCAGAAAGTGCTCCCTCAGTAACTCAGATAGTTCTCCCTCAATACCTCAGATAGATGTCCCTCAGTACTAAATAAAGTGCTCCCTCAATACCTCAGAAAGTGCTCCCTCAGGACCTCAGATATTTCTCCCACAGTACCTCAGATAGATCTCCCTCGGTACCTCAGAAAGTGCTCCCTCAATACCTCAGAATGTGCTCCCTGAGTACCTCAGATAGTTCTCCCTCAGTACCTCAGATAGTGCTCCCTCAATACTTCAGAATCTGCTACCTCAATATCTCAGAAAGTGCTCCCTCAGTACCTCAGAAAATGCTCCCTCAGTACCTAAGATAGTTCTCCCTCAGTACCTCAGAAAGTGCTCCCTCAATACTTCTAAATGTGTTCCCTCTGTACCTCAGATAGTTCTCCCTCAGTACCTCAGATAGTGCTTCCTCAGTACCTCAGAAAGTGCTCCCTCAATACCTCAGAATGTGCTCCCTGAATACTTCAGATAGTTCTCCCTCAATATTTCTGATATTTCTCCCTCAATACCTCAGAATGTGTTCCCTCAGTACCTCAGAAAGTGCTTCCTCAATACCTCGGAATGTGCTCAATCAATACCTCAGATAGTTCTCCCTCAATACTTCTGATATTTCTGCCTCAATACCTCAGAATGTGTTCCCTCAGTACCTCAGAAAGTGCTTCCTCAATACCTCGGAATGTGCTCAATCAATACCTCAGATAGTTCTACCTCAATACTTCTGATATTTCTGCCTCAATACCTCAGATAGTTCTCCCTCAGCACCTCAGAAAGCGCTTCCTCTGTACGTCCGAAAGTGCTCCCTCAATACCTCAGATAGTGCTCCATCAATACCTCAGATAGTGCTCCCTCAATACTTCTGAAAGATCTCCCTAAATACCTCAGATAGTTCTCCCACAATACGTCAGATAGTGCTCCCTCAATATCTCCTAAAGAGCTCCCTCAATACCTCAAATAGTTCTCT
>NW_025168621.1:0-1725 GCF_004010195.1 Chiloscyllium plagiosum | reverse complement strand
TCCATGCTGTACATCTCTATGACTCTATGACTGAGGAGATAATTTGATCACATTCTTGATGAAGGGCTTTTACCTAAAATGTCGATTTTCCTGCTCCTTGGATTCTGCCTGACCTGCTGTGCTTTTCCAGAATCACTCTAATCTTGACTCTGATCTCTAGCATTACAGTACCTACTTCTGCCGAGGAGACAGTTTGTCCCATTTGTTTGGATTTCTTCATCGATTCGGTTACACTAGACTGTGGACACAACTTCTGCCGCTCCTGTGTTACCCAGAGTTGGGAAAAAAAGGAGATAAACTCCTGCCCGGAATGTAGAGAGGAGTTTACGGAAAGAAACTTCAGAGTGAATCGGGCCTCAGCGAATCTGGCAAAAAAAAACCCGAACCTTAAAGCTGAAAGAGAAGGAACATGATGACGGCTATGATGAACATTAGGAAGATCTGAAGCTGTTTTGTGAAACTGACAAAAAATTGCTCTGTGTGATTTGTAAAGATTCCCGGGAACGCACAGAAAACCGCGTCATCACGATTAAAGAGGCTGTTGAAATGTCCTAGGTAAAAGGAGACAGACTGAAGCAGGTTAAAAATCACACACAACACCAGGTTATAGTCCCAACAGGTTTAATTGGAAGCTCTAGCTTTCGGAGCGCTGCTCCTTCATCATCAACCACGTGAAGAAGGAGCGTCGCTCCAAAAGCTAGTGTGCTTCCAATTAAACCTGTTGGACTATAACCTGGTGTTGTGTGATTTTTAACTTTGTACACCCCAGTCCAACACTGGCATCTCCAAATCAAGACTGAACCAGCTAATTATGTGATCACATCCTTACGGATTCAGACTTTTATTTTGTAATTTTCTCTCCCATTTTCAGCGTCAGCTGAAATCTTCCTTCGATTCTCACAGCAAGAGAAAATCGGCAGTTCTAGAGACAAAACTGAAGCAGAAACGGAAGATTTCCGAAGTGAGGGTGAGCTCTCCCTGTGCTGGTTTTCTGGGATCTCGGTTAGTTTTGTTTCCTTTATCGCGGGACATTAATGAGGTTTCACATTTCATTTGGTAGGAACAGGCGAGCAGTCTGCAGACCCACATCACATCCGAGTTCACTAAAATGCACCAGATTCTCACTGAGAAAGAGCAGCGTTTACTCAGAGATCTCAGGGAAGAAGAGGAGAGGATTGTAGAACCAATGGAGAGAAACCTTCGAGAGATTCAAGAGAATTTAAATTCTATTGAGGAGGAACTCTCAAAGTTACAGAAACAGATGGAGCAAGAAAATGAACTGATATTTTTGAAGGTGAATTGTGGATTAGTTCATTGAACATTCAGCCATAAAATGACCGGCAGTTACTGGGAAAAGTTTTACAATTTATGAGAATAGAAGTAGAATTTTGTGTATTCTCAGGAGTTTCTGTTGTCACTGAATGATCCGGCTTTTACTCTATCTACAGGGTCAAAGCTGTCTGCCGCCAAAGGTGGCTTAGTAGTTAGCACTGCTGCCTCACAGCGCTAGGGTCTTGGGTTCAATTGCAGCTTTGGGTGATTGTCACTGTGGAGTTTGCATGCTCTTCCCGTGTCTCCGTGGGTTTCCTGTCTCAGTCCAAAGTCGTGTGGAACAGGTGAATTACCGCTGGGAATTATGAGAGGAAAGGGGTGGGATGCTCCTCGGAGGGCCGAGTGGTCTGCTGCTATGCTTCTGGATCAGTGGTGCTGGAAGAGAACAGCAAT
>NW_025168620.1:0-1725 GCF_004010195.1 Chiloscyllium plagiosum | reverse complement strand
GCTATAAAAACTGTGCTGTAGAAACCATGCTGTAAAAACCCCGCTGTAAAACCATGCTGTTGAAAACCCTTCTGTAAAAACTGTGCTTTAAAACCCTTGTTGTAAAAACCGTACTGTAAAAACCCCGCTATAACACTCGTGTCATAAAAACTGTGCTGCAAAAACCCCACTGTAAAAACCCCGCTCTAATGCCCGGGCTATAAAAACTGTGCTGTAGAAACCATGCGTAAAAACCCCGCTGTAAAACCATGCTGTTGAAAACCCTTCTGTAAAAACTGTGCTTTAAAACCCTTGTTGTAAAAACCGTACTGTAAAAACCCCGCTATAACACTCGTGTCATAAAAACTGTGCTGCAAAAACCCCACTGTAAAAACCCCGCTTTAAAACAGTGCTGTAAAAACCCCACCGTAAAATCCATGCTGTAAAAAGCGTGTTGTAAAAACTGTGCTGTAAAAACCCCGCTTTAAAACCATGCTGTAAAAACTCCCATGTACAAACCGTGCTGTAAAAACCCTACTGTAAAAACCATGCCGTAAAAACAGTGCTGTAAAAACCGTGCTGTAAAAACACCGCTGTATAAACCCCGTTGTAAAATTCGCGCTATAATACACATACTATAAAAACCGTGCTGAAAGAATTGTGCTGAAAAAATCCGGCTGTAAAAACCGTGCTGTAAAAGCCCCACTGTATAAATCCCGTTGTAAAAATCCTGCTATAATGCCTATGCTATAAAAACCGTGCTGTAGAAACCCCGCTGTAAAAACAGTCCTGTAAAAACCATGATGTAAAAACCTCCATGTAAAAACCCGACTGTAAAAACTGTGCTGTAAAAACACTGTTGTAAAAACTTGTGTCGTAAAAACCATGCTGTGAAAAACCCCCTATAAAAACCGTGCTATAAAAACCGTGCTGTAAAAACACCGTTGTAAACCGTGCTATAATATCCCCACTGTACAGACCTTGCTGTAAAAACCCCTCTGTAAAAACAGTCCTGTAAAAACCATGCTGTTAAAAACCGTGTTGTAAAAACCATGCTGTAAAAACCCCGCTGTAACACTCGTGTCGTAAAAACTGTGCTGCAAAACCCCCACTGTAAAAACCGTGATGTAAAAATTATGCTGCAAAAACCGTGCTGTAAAAACACCGCTGTATAAACCCTGTTGTAAAAATCACGTTATAATACACGTACTATAAAAACCCTGCTGTAAAAACCTTGCTGAAAAAATCCGGCTGTAAAAACCCCGCTGTAAAAACCATGTTGTAAAAACCCCACTGTATAAATCCTGTTGTAAAAATCCTGCTATAATGCCTATCCTATAAAAACCCTGCTGTACAAACCCCGCTGTAAAAACAGTCCTGTAAAAACCATGCTGTAAAAACCGTGTTGTAAAAACTGTGCTGTAAAAATCCCGCTATAAAACCATGCTATAAAAACCCCCCTGTAAAAGCCGTGCTGTAAAAACCTTTCTGTAAAAATCCCGTTGTAACACTCGTGTCTTAAAAACTGTGCTGTAAAAACCCCACTGAAAAACCCCGCTTTAAAACAGTGCTGTAAAAACCCCGCTGTAAAAACCGTGCTGTAAAAACCCCGCTGTAAAAACCCCGCTGTAAAAACCCCACTGTAAAAACCGTGCTGTAAAAACCCCGCTTTAAAACAGTGCTGTAAAAACCCCACTGTAAAAACCCCGCTGTATAAACCCCGTTGTAAAAATTCTGCTATAATGC
>NW_025168619.1:0-1725 GCF_004010195.1 Chiloscyllium plagiosum | reverse complement strand
ACGACAGCACAGTGCCAACACAGTACCACACTATAGCAGAGTGCCAATGCTGTACCACGCTACAGCACAGTGTCAACACTGTACCACACGACAGCACAGTGTCAACACGGTACCACACCACAGCACAGTGCCAACACTGTACCACACGACAGCACAGTGCCAACACAGTACCACACTACACCACAATGCCAACACTGTACCACACTACAGCAAAGTACCAACACTGTACCACACTACAGCACAGTGCCAACACTGTACTACACTACAGCACAGTGCCAACACAGTACCACACTACAGCACAGTGCCAACACTGTACCACACTACAGCACAGTGCCAATGCTGTACTACACTACAGCACAGTGCCAACACTGTACTACACTACAGCACAATGCCAACACAGTACCACACTATAGCACAGTGCCAACACTGTACCACACTACAGCACAGTGTCAACACGGTACCACACCACAGCACAGTGTCAACACTGTACCACACTACAGCACAGTGCCACACTGTACTACACTACAGCACAGGGCCAACACTGTACCACACTACAGCACGGTGCCAACGCTGTACCAACACTACAGCACAGTGTCAACACTGTACCACACTACAGCACAGTGCCAACACAGTATCGCACTACAGCACAATGCCAACACTACAGCACAATGCAACACTGTACCACACTACAGCACGGTGCCAACGCTGTACCAACACTACAGCACAGTGCCAACACTGTATCACACTACAGCACAATTCCAACACTGTATCACACTACAGCACAATTCCAACACTGTATCACACTACAGCACAGTGCCAACACTGTACTACACTACAGCACAGTGCCAACACTGTACCACACTACAGCACAGTGCCAACACTGTACCACACTACAGCACAATGCCAACACAGTACCACACTACAGCACAATGCCAACACTGTACCACACTACAGCACAATGCCAACACTGTACTACACGACAGCACACTGTACCACACTACAGCAGAATGCCAACACTGTACCACACTACAGCACCGTGCCAACACTGTACCACACTACAGCACAATTCCAACACTGTACCACGCTACAGCACAGTGCCAACACTGTACCACACTACAGCACAATGCCAACACTGTACCACACTACAGCACAATGCCAACACTGTACCACACTACCCCACAGTGCCAACACTGTACCACACTACAGCACAATGCCAACACAGTACCACACTATAGCACAGTGCCAACACAGTACCACACTACAGCACAATGCCAACACTGTACCACACTACAGCACAATGCCAACACTGTACTACACTACAGCACAGTGCCAACACTGTACCACACTACAGCACAATGCCAACACAGTACCACACTATAGCACAGTGCCAACACTGTAGCACACTACAGCACAATGCCAACACAGTACCACACTACAACACAGTTCCAACACTGTACCACACTATAGCAGAATGCCATCACTGTACCACACTACAGCACACTGTCATCACTGTACCACACTATAGCACAGTGCCAACACTGTACCACACTACCCCACAGTGCCAATGCTGTACCAACACTACAGCACAGTGCCAACACTGTCAGCACAGTGCCAACACTGTAACACACTACAGCACAGTGCCAACACTGTACCACACTACAGCACATTTCCAACACTGTATCACACTACAGGACAGTGCCAACACTGTACTACACTACAGCACAG
>NW_025168618.1:0-1725 GCF_004010195.1 Chiloscyllium plagiosum | reverse complement strand
AAAGGTTTCAGAAAATATTTACAAGGATGTTGCTAGGGACGGAGGATTTGAGCAACGGGAAGAGGCTGAACGGGCTGTGGCTGTTTTCCCTGAAGCTTCGGAGGATGAGGGGTGACCTTGAAAAAATTTAAAAAATAATTAGGGGAATAGATAGCATAAATGGACAAAGACTTTTTCCTGGTGTGGTGGAGTCCAGAACTAAAGGACACACGTTTAGATTGAGACTGGAAAGATATAAAAGAGACCTAAGGGGCAACAGTTTTGCACAGAAGATGCTACATGTAAGGAATGAGCTGCTAGAGAAAGTTTTGAAGGCTGGAACTATTGCAGCATTTAAAAGGCATTTGTATGGGTATGGATTGGTTGTGCCGAACGGTCTGTTTCCATGCTCTGCATCTCTATGACTCTATGACTCCCTTAGTTGCTGTTTTAGTGTGTTGGTGGGTTTGTGGACAACCAAAATGCCAAGGGGTTGATTCGTCTGGCAGTCGTTTCCGAGATGTCTTTTATTTCAGGGAGACTGGCGAGGGATTCTGGACGCGTTCAGTCTGCTTGTTTGGGTTTAATTCTGAAAAACCGGTGGACTGTGTTCATTGGGTGCCCATTTGTTTTCATTATGCTATATAACATATTTTGCTCTGTTCTGCGCTGTACCTCTGTGCCGCATTGTGTGGTGGCTTCTTGAAATAATGTCCTGATGCAGTTTCGTTTGTGGATGTTGCGATGATTGCTTCTTTTTATCAATCTTTGATCCATACGTGTTGTTTTCCTGTGGACGTTGAATTTCCCCATTTGTTGTTTGCTCTACTGTGACATGCTGGGAATGTCAGTCTGTTGTTGTTTTCCCCCTCTTTAATGAATATTATGCCGGTACGGGTATTATGGATGGACTTGAAGATTTCCTCCAAATTTGTTTCGGTTTAATGATGACAAAGGTGTCATCCACCTAGCTGACCAAAAGTTTGGGTTGAATGGTAGGCAGAGCTGCTTGTTCGTGTCTCTGCATTACTGTCACTGCTAATAAACCTGATATTGGAGATCTACTCTCCCTGGCTGGAATGCGTAGGTGTTGGATAATTCGTTGGATAATGTATCTGTCATTTAGGCCTGAAGGAAGAAAACATTTCTTCCCTCAAAACATTATGCAATTTTCGAATTCTACCTTGAATTCATAATTCACCAGGTGAAAAAAACACCACATTTATACAATTGCAATACAATCTCACTTTTGTTGTGTACTTAACGAATATTGACAACAAAAATTAGGGTGAACAGCTCGAGTTTTATGTGCCATTGCCACAATATTCCCTGGCCAGTCTGCAGTTTCGCCAGTTTCACCTTGGTATTCAGACCAAACTTGGAATTAAGTAGTGATAATAAGAAACGAAGAGAAGCAAAAATTCCTTTGGAACACTGGAATGAAATTCTTCCTTGAATCTGCTGAAAACAGCATTAAATGATCGGGAAAAAGCAGTCGGAGGCCGTAACACCAACGGCAACCGGTTGAGTAGTCACGTTCGGGATGTTAAATCAGTAACACAGCATGAGCAAGAACTTTGAACAAGGAGACGTCGACCCAGACAGGCACTAGCGGGGAAGAACATAGGATGTCCTTGTTTATTAGGCAGGGCATTAACCAACAACGAAACGGCAGCCACCTCGGCAGACTTGAACATCCATATGAGCAATCCATTAACCACTCGATCTCAGGCACTGGAAGATTTG
>NW_025168617.1:0-1725 GCF_004010195.1 Chiloscyllium plagiosum | reverse complement strand
AGGAGACAATATGCACTGAGACCAGGAGACAGCATGCGTTGAGACCAGGAGACAGCGTGCACTGACACCAGGAGACAATATGCACTGAGACCAGGAGGCAATATGCACTGAGACCAGGAGACAGCGTGCACTGAGACCAGGAGACAATGTCCGCTGATACCAGGAAATAGCATGCAGTGAGACCAAGAAACAGCGTGCACTGAGACCAGGAGACAATATGCACTGAGACCAGGAGACAGCATGCATTGAGACCAGGAGACAATGTCCGCTGATACCAGGAAATAGCATGCAGTGAGACCAAGAAACAGCGTGCACTAAGACCAGGAGACAATATGCACAGAGACCAGGAGAAAGCGTACACTGAGACCAGGATACAGCGTACACTGAGACCAGGAGACAGCATACACTGAGACCAGGAGACAGCATACACAGAGACCAGGAGACAGCGTGCACTGAGACCAAGAGACAGCCAGCACTGAGACCAGGAGACAATATGCACTGAGACCAGGAGGCAATATGCACTAAGACCAGGAGAAAATATGCACTGAGACCAGGAGAAAATATGCACTGAGACCAGGAGACAATATGCACTGAGACCAGGAGACAGCGTGCACTGACACCAGGAGACAATATGCACTGAGACCAGGAGACAGCGTGCAGTGAGTCCAGGAGACCGCGTGCACTGACACTCGGAGACAATATGCACTGAGACCAGGAGACAGCGTGCATTGAGACCAGGAGACAATATGCACTGAGACCAGGAGACAATATGCACTGAGACATGGAGACAGCATGCACTGTGACCAGGAGACAGAGTGCACTGAGACGAGGGGACAATATCCAGTGAGACCAGGAGACAGCGTGCACTGAGACCAGGAGACAGCGTGCGCTGAGACCAGGAGACATCGTGCGCTGAGACCAAGAAACAGCGTGCACTGAGACCAGGAGACAGCGTGCACTGAGACTACAAGACAGCGTGCACTGAGACCAGGAGACAGCGTGCACTGAGACCAGGAGAAAGCGTACACTGAGACCAGGATACAGCGTACACTGAGACCAGGAAACAGCATACACTGAGACCAGGAGACAGCGTGCACTGAGACCAAGAGACAGCGTGCACTGAGACTAGGAGACAGCGTGCACTGAGACGAGGAGACAGCGTGCACTGACACTCGGAGACAATATGCACTGAGACCAGGAGACAATATGCATTGAGCCCAGGATACAATGTCCACTGATACCAGGAAATAGCATGCAGTGAGACCAAGAAACAGCGTGCACTGAGACCAGGAGACAATATGCACTAAGACCAAGAGACAGCGAGTACTGAGACCAGGAGACAATATGCACTGAGACTACAAGACAGCGTGCACTGAGACCAGGAGACAGCGTGCACTGAGACCAGGAGACAATATGCACTGAGACCAAGAGACAATTTGCACTGAGACCAGGAGACAGCGTGCACTGAGACCAGGAGACAACATGCACTGAGACCAGGAGACAGCGTGCAGTGAGACTAGGAGACAGCGTGCACTGAGACCAAGAGACAATATGCACTGAGACCAGGAGACAGTGTGCATTGAGACCAGGAGACAGCGTGCACTGAGACCAGGAGACAATATGCACTGAGACCAAGAGACAATTTGCACTGAGACCAGGAGACAGCGTGCATTGAGACCAGGAGACAGCGTACACTGAGACCAAGAGACAATATGCACTGAGACT
>NW_025168616.1:0-1725 GCF_004010195.1 Chiloscyllium plagiosum | reverse complement strand
GGCTAACCTACCATTTGGCATGTGTGACACGTACGGCAAAAGTTAGCCACATCCTTGTGCATTCCAGGCCAATAAAAATGTCTTTGTACCTTAGCCTGAGACTTTCATACCCCTAGGTGACCTCCTACAGGTAGTTTGTGTGCTACCCATAACCCTTCCTGTCTGTGTGCTACCGGCATCACAATCTGGTGCGCTTTGGCCTATTTCTCCTCTGCACTAACCTGCCGTGGTCTCCATTTCCCTCTGAGGATTCTATCTTTCAGATAATAACCCTCTGGAATATTCTCTGCCTCCTGTTCGGAGTACACATCCACATATATATCTTTTATCATCTTGTCTTGCTGTTGTAAGTCCCTTAGCCTTTCAGGACTAAATACCTCTGTCTGACCCTCTGCCTGTTCAGGTTTCTTCTGCATCATTACGTCAACCAGGGTGTCCGCTAACTGAACCTCAACTCCTTCATCTTTCTCCTTAGTTTTCACTTCGACTTATGACAATGGGATCTGGTTACCACACAGTCTGGGAAAATACCGGGATATTTCTGTTTTTAACTCCTCAGTTTCTTGGTCTTCCTTGGGCTTCTCCACAACAAGGGGTGTCACTCCCACCTCGGATCCTGCCAAATCCTTCCCAAGAACAAACTGAATTCCTGGAGCTGACACTCTGTCAATCGCTCCCACTGTAACTTCCCCAGTCTTGAGTTGACACTCCAACTTGCTCTTACATAGGGGACATGCTAAATTTCTGTCCATCTGTCCCACAAATTACCACACGCTCGGGTAACAGATCAGAAAGAGTGCATTTTCGCTCATCCCTTACTATCAGCGACTGGTTAGATCCTGTATCTCTCAAAATTATAACCTCTTGTCCTTCTCCCCCTGTTCTTTCTGAGTAAACTTTACCTACAGGGGTGAAGTCTTTGTGGAGATCAGGTACTAACTCCAAACCCAGCCCCTGCCTAGGCCGTGCACTCTCCTGCAGCTCCTCGGCTCTTCATGGGGGTCTCCTTTACTCCCTTCACTAATGCCACTGGCTTAGCTTCTTTTACCACATCTTTTCCCACAATGCCTTTCTTTAACGACCAGCACGGTGACCTCTACTCTTGGTTTTATTAGTGTAGGATCTCCCCTTCTCCCAACTTCTATCCTTCACAGGACAGAATTCTGGCTGGAAGCTTGTCTTATGCACCACGTTGTATTCATTTGTTAATTTTTCTCACTTGCTGAACTTGCTGTTCCTCCATGTGAATTCTTACCATCTCTGGAAGTGAGTTTTTAAACTGCTCCAGCAGAATCATCTCTAGTGGAGCCTCAAATGTCTTACCTACTTTTAAAGCATGCACCCATCTGTCAAAATGACTATGTTTAATTCTTTCTAACTCAACATAAGTCTGACCTGGTTCCTTCTTTGTGTTTCTGAAACACTGTCTATATGCTTCTGGTACCTGTTTAACTTATTCATTATCTCTTGACCCCTCATCTGACAGTGCGGCAAACACCTCTGTAGCTCTGCCTACCAGTTTAGACTGCACTAGCATTAACCATAAATCCTCAGACCACTCCATCTGCCTAGCCAATCTTTCAAATGAACTAAAGAAGGTTTCAATATCTTTCTTGTCAAAATGTGGCAGAGTTTTGACATATTTGTGTATATCACTACCTTCCCTTTTACCTCCATCCTATTAACAACTTTGCTGACTAAGTCACAACTTCTCAAGTTCAAATT
>NW_025168615.1:0-1725 GCF_004010195.1 Chiloscyllium plagiosum | reverse complement strand
AATATCCTGGCAAATGATCCCTGCTCTCACATCACTGCTATAATGTGAATTGCATAACTATACACAATAGTCTTTCTCGTGCCGAATGAAAAAGTGGAATAAATGATGTGGACGTCGTCAAAACCGATGTTTTTTGATTAAAGTTTATTTTCCTCAATGCTGCCCTGTACTATTTTCCTGAGCCTGATGTTTCAATAATCGCTGGCCCATGTCAGTAAAAGCTGCGACATGAGGATTGATCTCACAACCGCGGTATCAAAATGGATCAACTGGTGTGAAGGTCCCGATGGTGAGACTTGGGCATGGTCGCACAGCAACAGTGAGTGCAGCAACACAGACTGAATGAGATCAATGTAAAAGTGATTGAAAGGGAAATGTGAGGGGGAACTTAAAGGAGGTAAGTGATTGCGGGAGGGAGAGAATTCTCCGAGAATGGGTGAGTCTCAATCCTGAAATATGACTCACAGAGATGTGTGAGAGACATAAGGGTTTGATGGAAAAAAATGTAAAAGTGATTGAAAGGGAAATGTGAGGGGGAACTTAAAGGAGGTAAGTGATTGCGGGAGGGAGAGAATTCTCCGAAATGGGTGAGTCTCAATCCTGATATATGACTCGCAGAGATGTGTGAGAGACATAGGGGTTTGATGGAAAAAAATCATAATCTCAGAGAATGCTTTAATGTAAATTCAATTAATTCCTTTCTGTGTTTCTTCAGCATGAGTCACAAGGAGTAAAATGGAGTGACTCGGATTCGAACGAGCCTACTGCGGCCACAATGCAGAATATTTTAACATTCAAACTATCACTGTGTCATGCAGAGACACGCCTTTAAAAACAGCAATAATTACAGTGACAGAGGAGATGTTAGGAAGAGTAGCAGATGCACAACAGGAATATTAGGCGAGCGATAGCAGACTTGTGGGAATTCAGAATTAGCTGAATTTTTAAATTCAATATTCCCAGACTTTGTGGTGGTTCCATCGAGTACTGCATGTTGAAGACTGTGTTTGATAGATTTCTAGAAAGAAAAAGTTTCAGGGAATAGTGCGGGATATTGGTGCAATATATGTTTCAATAGCAATGAGTTGCTTCACCAACTTCCCCACGCAAGGAAGTACCCATTGCTGCAGTCAGTCACATAACCCGAGATCCGAGAACCGGAATCAGACAAACTTTGTGGCGCAGCCGCAAATACCAAACCGGAAGTGGGGGTGGAAATGAGCACGTGAAGCTATTCTGTGGCTCCAGTCACATGATTGGTAAATGCGGTCATGAAGTCATAGTGTCATAGAGATATACAGCATGGAAATCTTTGGTCCATGCCGACCAGATATCCCAAACCAACCTAGTCCCACCTGCCACCAATCGGCCCACATCCATTCAAACCCTTCCTATTCATACACCCATCCAAATGCGTTTGAATTGTTGCAATCGTACCAGCCTCCAGCACTTCCTCTGGCAGCTTATTCCATGCACGCACCACTCTCTGTATGGAAAGGTTACACCTTAGTTCTCTTGTAAACCTTTCCCTTCTCAATCTAAATCTATGCCCTCTCGTTCTGGACTCCACAACCCCAGGGAAAAGACGTTGTCTATTTATCCAAGCGCGTGAAATGCTGAAGCTGGCGTACTTCTGGTCAAAGGCGAGGTGGAAGGGCATATTGGTTTCAATTTACTATATTATTAAGATTGAGCAGCAGCATTAACCCGCACTGAGAATTGGCT
>NW_025168614.1:0-1725 GCF_004010195.1 Chiloscyllium plagiosum | reverse complement strand
GTTTCTAAAGTAGTGGCCAAGTATATGCAGCTGTCAAGCAGGCAGCCTTACACCCCAAACTTCTGATCCCATTGGATTCCCAGTAAAACCCAGTTAGACACAGTATAAGGACGGGAATTGCCAGACCTGGGTAAGGTGCATCCCATTGGGTTCCCAGCAAAACCCAGTTAGACACAGTATAAGGACGGGAATTGCCAGACCTGGGAAGGTGCAAAAATCATGGGGGAATGATACTGTCAGTTCAGTGCCAATTCACAATGTAGAGGCTGACTGCTCTATTGCTTACTGACTGTCATCATACAGGTTTAGTGTTTGGATTGTTTTCAATGTTGTTTTGAAATTTGGAAGTAATCTGTAAATTTCCATTTCTGAAATAATTACAGGCACTTTATGCTCCAATCCATGACTGACTGAATTATCAAGTGATTTGATTTCATACATGGACGCTAAGCCTAAATATCTTTGCTTTGTATATGGAGCTTGTATGAATACACACTGGTTGATGTGATTTATTTTTGGATTGGGCTGTTAGTTCTAAGAGGTAGTGCCTGGCTGAGCTAATATCTTCACGTAGATGTTTAGTACTGAACAGTGATGGCTTATAAGTTTAAGATGGTACCAATATCTAAATTCTAGGGTTAGCTCAATATTAGGAAAGTTTCAGTGTGATTTGAAAGCTTTGTGTCATGTTCCCATAATTTGGGGACAGCATTGCCCTTCAGCCAATTCTCATTACCAACGTTTCTGCTCAAAATCACCATCAGGTTTCTACACTTAATTCTAATTACTGTGAACTAAAGCTGTAGATCAGGCCATTTAATTGGGCACAAGATTAATGATTTTTTTAAAAAATACAATACAATATATTGTAGAACGAATCTAAATTTTATAGATGTTTTTAGTAGGGAAACGTCATAGAGTATTAAATCCCAGCAAAGCTGGATTTATAAAAATAGGTTTGTTTAATTCACTCATGGCTGGGCTTTTCCATATAAAATAAGAATATAATTTGTAGGAAGGAAATCCCGAGTGAATAGTTTAAAATGAACGAGCTTTTTGCCAGTATGGGCAATATATTTACTCCAGTCGGCTATTTGAGTTTGAATAATTTGAGAATTATTTACTCTAAAATTGCTCTGGGGGCTTCTAGCTCCTGAAGAGCACAAATTATGGCCTCAAATAGGGTACTCCCGTGATACTGAAACCAGAATATGGGTGACCCCGACTAGATTAGTTTGTGTTACTTCTTTGCTGCTGCCTATTTTAATTGAATATCTGTATATTGTATATACTTATATACAAGGAGGAAATGGTTTAGACTTTATTACAATGGACACTCTGTGATCTCCAACCTTGCAAGGGGGAAAGATGATAAAGATTGAACTTGACCTGCTGTGTGGACTTACCATTGCCAGCATTGGGTATATTGTATATACTTATATACAAGGAGGAAATGGTTTAGACTTTATTACAATGGACACTCTGTGATCTCCAACCTTGCAAGGGGGAAGATGATAAAGATTGAACTTGACCTGCTGTGTGGACTTGCCATTGCCAGCATTGGTGCACAAGAAGGGACAGTTTCCCTGAGATCCTGAGCAAACAGAGACTGTGTACCAACTCTGCCAGGAAGATGTCCTTGTGTGCCGAAAGACTGAACGTTACCAAGAAAAACTTGTGCAGTGGTCAACGACATAAAAAAAAGTTAATTTACACAACAAGTCT
>NW_025168613.1:0-1725 GCF_004010195.1 Chiloscyllium plagiosum | reverse complement strand
CAGCCCGACCAGGCTGATGTTCTGCTGACGGCCCCGATTTTCGAGGTCGTCGACCTTCTCTACTAAGGCCCTTTCCTACCTTCCCAGGGCTTGGACACGACCCGCCGGGGATTCTGCCGTGGTTTCTGAAGCCGCGGTCCGCTGTTCCACCTCGACGATGCACGGCCCGAGACGCTGTGTCTCCTGATCCTGCTTCTGCATCTTGGCTGAGATCAGTTCTAACCTGATTCGGGTCTCCTCCATCCCTGAATCAATCTTCTCTCGCAGGCTCTGAACTCCAAGACCAGGCTCTACTCCATAGTTAAGTCCCCTGGGGCGTTCGCAGAGGCCGATGTCACAGCCACGGGCGGATCCATCGCTACAGTGCCCTGCTAGTTGTGATCCTCATGGTCCTTTTCCCTTAGTCATTTTCCGTTACTCACTTAAAATGGCATAGAGCAATACTGGGGATCAAAAACCTCAGACTTTACCACAATAGGGAAGAAAAAAAGGGTGAATGCATCACTTTGTCTGGGTTCTGGTGCAGAGCTCAGCAGGGCAGGTCTACTGGATCACCGCCATCTTGGATGTCACCCGAATAATCACTGTTAACAAACTTTTTTTTGAAATGGCTTGAAGATGTTTCTTGTAGGGGGAGACAATGGAGAACTATTGGATGTGATATAGTTAGATATTCAGGAGGATGTTTAAGAGTTCAGAAAGTGAATTGTAAATGAAATTGAACCAACGTGGTTCAGGGGCGACTCTGGGAAATGGAAAGGTAAAAGTGAAGTTGGCCTTCAGTTACCGGAAATGGGAATATCGAAGTAAAGGCGTTCTGCACAGACTGATGCAGCGTGGATGAGATTATACCTGTGTTCTGTGCTGTTTCAAAGAATGAGATGATATCTCAGGGAAACTTAGAAGATTCACGAACAGCAGACTGACTCATACAGGGGCATGGAGAAGTGCAGCAGGCAAAGTTAGCGAGAACCCAAGATGTTCTACAAAAGCATCAACCTGAACAGAATAACCAGGGAAAAATTAGGATCCATTTCGAAACCAAGGGGGTAATAAGTATGTGAAACTGGGGAACATTGATAGACAGTGACATGAGAGCTTCACATCTGTTTTATTTGGGAGAGGAAGATGCAGGTACAGAATTCAAGAAGATGGACTGGGAAGCTCTCGAGCAGATTGATATAAGATGCAAGTTGGGATTAATGGTTTTGGATGATGTAAAGTCCAGATGAGTTGTATCGCAGGATGCTGTTGGAGACAAGAGAGGAAATGTCCTGACCTAAATGTTTTGGTCGAATCTGACCACACAAGGGAGGTGCTAGAGGACTAGAAAACAGCTATGTGGTCCCAAGTTACTGGAAAGATGGTAGCGATAGACCAGTGTCTGGTGGTATACCACTGCGAGAAGTGCAGTGTATCTAATTGTTTGTATTATTCATAAATTATGTAAATATGAATGAGGAGGGGGTGGTGGGAGGTGGGGGTTGAGCGTAATAAGTAATTTTGTGTTTGATATAAAGATTGGCCAGGTGGTTGGCAGTGAGGAGGAAGGCCTTATGTTATGGGAAGATAAGGTGGAATGGTCAGATGGTCAGATCAATGGCAGATGGAATGGAACCCTGATAAATAGGATGTGATGCACTTTGGATGAACGAACTAGACGGGGAGAATTCAATGAATAGCAGAACACTGGGGAAGTCAGAGAGTGTTTCTCCACACATCCCT
>NW_025168612.1:0-1725 GCF_004010195.1 Chiloscyllium plagiosum | reverse complement strand
TGGGGAGAACGTGCAAACTCCACACAGTCAGTCGCCTGAGGCGGGAATTGAACCCGGGTCTCTGGCGCTGTGAGGCAGCAGTGCTAACCACTGTGCCACCGTGTCGCCTTGTAGTGTGGAGGCGTTGACTAGTATCTGGTTCTCAGTGAGTTGGTACAGATACTTTTATTACAATTACCAGACAAAGAGCAGCTCAGGCCAAGAATAGAATCAGATCTGTAGTTCTGTTGGACTTGCTGGTTTGAAAGAAAAACAGCCTAATGATTATTAAATGAATGTTGCATTCAAATGTTTGTTGATTTACAGGAGATATCTCTTGTTTCTTCTTCCAGACAAATACTTGAAGGACCAAGACACATTCCCTAGGGGCAAAGCCAAGTGTGATCAGTTCCTTCGAACAAACAGCAGGTATGTTACCATTGGCAGACTAAAGAACATCCTTTCCACAGTCACAGCAGTTTGAATTAGACGCACATTGAGCTCAATTTCAAACAAAGAGTCAAATACCACCAAGGAATCTCCATTCTCCAGGCACATCACCCCATTTCTAATAAATGTTATTATTCACAACCACTTTAGTATAACTGATACTTTTTCAGGATGCACTTAAAGTAGTATGTTAGCTTCATGTAATCTTTATGAACTTTAACAAGCCATGGACAATAGAGGATTGAATTACCAATAACTCTTCCTACAACAATGTTATTGTGCCTATACATGTATTTCAATATCATTTGAAAAAAAGTGTTAAAAGAAAGCAGATATACATACTGGCCTTATTCAATCAAATGGATGTTACAGCCTTGGTAGGAAGTGCTCATTTGGCACCAACATTTTTCAAATACATACAAGTCATTTTTTTTACCTTTACATCCTCCATACAAAATAGAAGCATCAAGATTACACACAAGACAACCTGCATTTATACAGCAGCTTCAACATTAATAGTGATAAGAATGCTTAACTCAGCAATACAAGAACCCACAAGACCCTGCAGCACATATGAAATTATACCTTGAAAGACAGATTAGGTCTCAGGACTGTGAAGGATTCACCATCATTCTTTTGCAGTTCAATTTGAATTCTTGCAGATACCACTATTTCAGCCTGTCCTTTCAGACTAAAGCTAATTCAGATAGTCAGTTGGCACAGGACTTGGTACAAAAAGCCACATTTTTTCAAAGCTTTTCATCTTGTACTCAATCAGAACAATTCACAAGAATACCAACTCAAAAGGAAAACCAGCATTTATACTACAGAAGAGGAGTGCTGATTGAATCTATTCGCTATGATGATGCCATGAAGAGTGCACCAATTAATGATGATCAACTGTTAAATGTCAAGTTTTGTTGAAATTTTAAACCAGGCAGGTTCAATCTGACAATCAAAGCCCTGTGAAGTGAACAACCAAACAGCTGGCACTTTTGAGTTGAAACAGACACAGTATGTGTAAATTGTCTCTTTGCAGAGAAAAGGACCCTATTAAATGACTACTTGCCAGTACACACATTACTAAACAGGATGGGTTTTCATGACAATCTATGGTAGGTGGCCACCAACACAGATGAGCTTTGAATGCTAGATTTAAAGCCAAAAGGTCCAGGTTCAAGTCGCATCCACACGTGTCATAGAGTCACAGAAATGTACAGCATGGAAACAGACCCTTTGGTCCAATTTGTCCATGCCAACCAGATACCCTAAATTAATCTAGTCCCATTTGCCAGA
>NW_025168611.1:0-1725 GCF_004010195.1 Chiloscyllium plagiosum | reverse complement strand
CAAACTGGAGACACGTAGTTACTAATGTTTCAAACAATAAAAAAAATCAGGATTCAACACATTTAATTGTGTCTTGCTTGTTTATCACAAGTATAACATTGACTTAGTAACAGTTGTCTTCAGTCCTAGCTACGATCTCTAGTAGCTACAAACTCTGATCCCTATTTACTGATGTCCTTCAACTGTCAATGGCTAACCCAGGCCTATTCACATCCTTCCTGTTATATTTCACCATGGGATAAATTTTCAACCACATATCAGAAACAGACAGTCCAATTATGTCCCATGTTAGCCCTTGCGTCAGCTCATCTACTCCTGAAACCCTCATCCATGCCTTTGTTACCTCTGGAATGACAATCCCAATGCACTCCAGGCTGCTCTCCTATATTCTACCCTCATAAACTTGAAGCCATCTTAAATTCTGGAGCTCTATTATTACATATACAGCTCAATAATATTCCTCCTCAATAAGTTATTAGTTAGTTGCAAATGGAGAGAATCCAATTTATACAACTTGTATAAATTCCAGAATGAATTTTAGTACACCTACCATCTCACTGGCTGACATTAGCTACCGAATATAGAGTAGGAATCTAACCTGGCATTCGCTTCACTCTTTGGTTCTCCACTACTCACTGGATACTTTCAGAACCACAGGTAAAGAGCCAGCACCAAAAATATGATTGATAGCATGACCCATCCTAAAGAATCTGTCTGTTGGGAAGTGTAAATAATGAAGCATTTTTCATTGAAAAATGACCTTGGGTGTTGCATATAGCCTACAGGAATTAAGGAGTTAAAGTTCCAACTCATTTTCAATTTGCATTGAGTAGAATTAATTTTTGAGTTTCTTTGTCACCCTTTTGACATATAGAGTCATGGTCATAGATTTGTACAGCAATGAAAGAGACCCTTCGGTCCAACTCGTCCATGCTGACCAGATATCCAAAATTAATCTAATCCCATTTGCCAGCATTTGATCCATATCCTTCTAAACCCTTCCTATTCATATACCCATCCAGATGCCAATGTTGTAATTGTACCAGCCACCATCACTTCCTCTGGCAGTTCATTCCATACACGCACCACTCTCTGTCTAAAAATATTTCCCCACAAATCTCTTTTAAATCTTTCCCTTCTCACTTTAAACCATGTCTTCTAGTTTTGGACTCCCCTACCCTGGGGAAAAGACCTCGGTTATTCACTCTATCCATGCCTCTCATGGTTTTAAAAATCCTCAATATGGTCACCCCTCAGCCTCTGACTCTCCAGGGAAAATAGTCTCAACCTATTCAACCTTTCCCTATGGCTCAAACCCTTGGCAACATCCTTGTAAATCTTTTTGGAACCCATTCAAGTTTAACAACAGCAGGGAGACCAGAATTGAATGCAGTATTCCAAAAGTGATCTCACCAATGTCCTGTACAGTCACAACATGACATCCCAATTCCTGTACTCAATGCACTGGCCATTAAGACAAGTGTACCCAACACCTTCTTCATCACCCTGTTTACTTGTGACTTTCAAGGAACTATGAACCTGTACCCCAAGGTCTCTTTGTTCGGCAACACTTCCCAGCATCCCTCCATTAAGTGTATACTTCCTATCCTGATTTGCCTTAGCAAAATGCAACACCTCACATTTATCTAAACTAAACTCCGTCTACCACTCCTTGACTCCTTGGCTTGTTGACCCATCTGATAAGGTCCCGTGGTACTCTGAGAT
>NW_025168610.1:0-1725 GCF_004010195.1 Chiloscyllium plagiosum | reverse complement strand
CCCTGCGCTGAGGAGATGGAACCCAGCACGGAGGAGATGGAACCCTGCGCGGAGGAGATGGAACCCAGCGCTGAGGAGATGGAACCCAGCACGGAGGAGATGGAACCCAGCGCTGAGGAGATGGAAACCAGCACGGAGGAGATGGAACCCTGCGCGGAGGAGATGGAACCCAGCACGGAGGAGATGGAACCCAGCACGGAGGAGATGGAACCCAGCGCGGAGGAGATGGAACCCAGCACGGAGGAGATGGAACCCTGCGCGGAGGAGATGGAACCCAGCGCAGAGGAGATGGAACCCAGCGTGGAGGAGATGGAACCCAGCATGGAGGAGATGGAACCCAGCATGGAGGAGATGGAACCCAGCGCTGAGGAGATGGAACCCAGCACGGAGGAGATGGAACCCAGCACGGAGGAGATGGAACCCAGCGTGGAGGAGATGGAACCCAGCACGGAGGAGATTGAACCCAACACGGAGGAGATGGAACCCAGCGTGGAGGAGATGGAACCCAGCACGGAGGAGATTGAACCCAACACGGAGGAGATGGAACCCAGCGTGGAGGAGGTGGAACCCAGCACGGAGGAGATGGAACCCAGCGTGGAGGGGATGGAACCCAGCACGGAGGAGATGGAACCCAGCGTGGATTAGATGGAACCCAGCACAGAGGAGATGGAACCCAGCACGGAGGAGATGGAACCCAGCGTGGAGGAGATGTAACCCAGCACGGAGGAGTTGGAACCCAGCACGGAGGAGATGGAACCCAGTGTGGAGGAGATTGAACCCAACACGGAGGAGATGGAACCCAGCGTGGAGGAGGTGGAACCCAGCGTGGAGGAGATGGAACCCAGCACGGAGGAGATGGAACCCAGCACGGAGGAGATGGAACCCAGCACGGAGTGGATGGAACCCTGCGTGGAGGAGATGGAACCCAGCACGGAGGAGATGGAACTCAGCGTGCAGGAGATGGAACCCAGCACGGAGGGGATGGAACCCAGCACAGAGGAAATGGAACTCAGCGTGGAGTAGATGGAACCCAGCGCGGAGGAGATGGAACGCAGCACGGAGAGGATGGAACCAAGTGTGGAGGAGATGGAACTCAGCGTGGAGGAGATGGAACCCGGCACGGAGGAGATGGAACCCAGCACGGTGGAGATGGAACCCAGCACGGAGGAGATGGAACACAGCGTGGAGGGGATGGAACCCAGCGTGGAGGAGATGGAACACAGCACGGAGGAGATGGAACCCAGCACGGAGGAGATGGAACCCAGCGCGGAGGAGATGGAACCCTGCGCGGAGGAGATGGAACCCAGCGTGGAGGAGATGGAACCCAGCGCGGAGGAGATGGAACCCAGTGTGGAGGAGATTGAACCCAACACGGAGGAGATGGAACCCAGCACGGAGGAGGTGGAACCCAGCGTGGAGGAGATGGAACCCAGCATGGAGGAGATGGAACCCAGCACGGAGGAGATGGAACCCAGCGTGGAGGAGATGGAACCCAGTGTGGAGGAGATGGAACCCAGCACGGAGGAGATGGAACCCAGCACGGAGGAGATGGAACTCAGTGTGGAGGAGATGGAACCCAGCACGGAGGAGATGGAACACAGAGTGGAGGAGATGGAACCCAGCGTGGAGGAGATGGAACTCAGTGTGGAGGAGATGGAACCCAGTGTGGAGGAGCTGGAACCCAGCACGGAGGAGCTGGAACCCAGCACGGAGGAGATGGAACCC
>NW_025168609.1:0-1724 GCF_004010195.1 Chiloscyllium plagiosum | reverse complement strand
GTGATGCAGCGATGCAGCAATGTAATGATATACAATGCAGCGATGTAACAATGCAGCGATATAATGATGCAGCAATGAAATGATGCAGCGATGTAATGATGCAGTAATGTAATGATGCAGTGAGGTAATGATGCAGCAATGTAATTATGCAGTGAGGTAATGATGCAGCAATGTAATGATGCCGCGATGTAATGATGCAGTGATGTAATGATGCAGCGATGTAATGATGTAGCATTGTAATGATGCAGCAATGCAGCAAGGTAGTGATGCAGTGATGTAACAATGTAGCTATGCAGCGATGTAATGATGCAGCAATATAACGATGCAGCAATGTAATGATGCGGCAATGTAATGATGCAGCAATGTAATGATGCGGCGATAAAATGATGCGGCAATGTAATGATGCAGCGATGTAATGATGCAGCATTGTAGTAATGCGGCAATGCAGCAATGTAATGATGCAGTGATGTAATAATGCAGCTATGCAGCAATGTAATAATGCAGCAATGTAATGATGCAGAAATGTAAAGATGCGGCAATGTAGTGATTCAACAATGTAATGATGCAGCGATGTAATGATGCAGCGATATAATGATGCAGTGATATAATGATGCAGCGATGTAATATTGCAGCTATGCAGCGATGTAATGATGCTGCAACGCAACGATGCTGCGATGTAATGATGCGGCAATGTATTGGTGTAGCGATGTAATGATGTGGCGATGTAATGATGCAGCATTGTAATGATTTAGCATTGTAATGATGCGGCAATGCAGCAATGTAATGATGCAGTGATGTAATATGCAGCGATGTAATGATGCAGCGATGTAATAATGCAGCAATGTAATGATGCGGCAATGTATTAGTGCAGCGATGTAATGACGCGGCGATATAATAATGCCGCATTGTAATGATGTAGCATTGTAATGATGTGGCAATGCAACAATGTAATGATGCAGCAATATAACGATGCAGCAATGTAATGATGCGGCAATGTAATGATGCAGCAATGTAATGATGCGGCGATATAATGATGCGGCAATGTAATGATGCAGCGATGTAATGATGCAGTGATGTAGTAATGCGGCAATGCAGCAATGTAATAATGCAGTGATGTAATAATGCAGCTATGCAGCAATGTAATTATGCGGCAATGTAATGATGCAGCGATGTAATAATGCAGCTATGCAGCGAAGTAATGATGCTGCGATGTAATGGAGCGGCAATGTAATAATGCAGCGATGTAATGATGCAGCGATGTAGTGATGCAACAATGTAATGATGCGGCGATGTAATGATGCGGCAATGTAATGATGCGGCAATGTAATGATGCGGCGATGTAATGATGCGGCAATGTAATGATGCAGCGATGTAATGATGCAGCTATGCAGCGATGTAATGATGCAGCAATGTAATGATGTGGCCATGCACCAATGTAATCATGCAGTGATGTAATGATGCCGCGATGTAATGATGCGGCAATGTAATGATGCAGAGATGTAACGAGGCAGCAATGTAATGATGCAGCAATGTAATGATGTGGCAAAGCAGCGATGTAACGATGCAGCAATGTAATGATGTAGCGATGTAATGATGCGGCAATGTAATGATGCAGGGATGTAATCATGTGGCAATGTAATGATGCAGTGATGTAATGATGCGGGGACGTAATGATACAGCGATGTAATGATGCAGCAATGTAATGATGCGGCGATGTAATGATG
>NW_025168608.1:0-1724 GCF_004010195.1 Chiloscyllium plagiosum | reverse complement strand
ATGATTGCATTTTCAGAAAGATTTTTGATAAAGTCCCAAGCGTATTATGCAAATTCAAATTCTATGGGACTGGGACTGAAATGGTGTTAGAATGGGAGAGCTATCAGGGAGCAGTGAGTAGGAATATAACAAAGCGTTTTATTGAATGGAAGGCTTGGAGGATATAGCAAGGATCGGGGTTTGGGCTCCGGCTATTCCTGATACACATCATATATTTGGTTGAGTGTATCAAATACAATATTTCCAACTTTGCTGATGGCACGAAACAATATCGGATTGTGAATGGGTGAGCAGGATGTCAAAATGTTCTAACTTGACTGATACAGATGGAGTGTTTGGGCAAACACATGGCAGATAAAGAGCAATGGGGGTGGAAGGGGGTGCGTAGGATATGTGATAATGTGACATTTGATGGGAAAAACAGAACGGGAGCCTATCATTTGCAAAGGAATTGGTTGAAAAATGCTGATCTCTACTGAAACTTAAGCTGCATTTTTGTTTCCTTCTGTGCAGCCGTCCAAGGTCAGCGTAGGGCAATGAGATCTGAATCGGGAAGTCAATACTGGTAATGGCATTGGGACGCTGACCACTGTACACAGACCCAAGTGGGGAGCTGCAACATTGAAAAAGGATCTGGATCTCCCTGTACACCAGTCACTGAAAGCAATATTGCAGAAGCAGAAAGCAGATAGGCAGCTAAATTGTGTATTCACCTTCATTTCAGGGAGATTTGAATACAGGAGAAAGGTTTTTTTTTAACTGCAGCTGTACAGGGCATTGGTGAGACCTCATCTCGAACACTGTGCAGTAATATAAGCAGTTTTGGTCTCCTTACCTAATAAAGGACAAACCTGACATTGAGGGAGATCAGCGAAGATGACCAGACTGATCTCTGGAATGATTGGCTTGTTGCAGAATCTGGTGCGGATGATGACATGTCCAATTGTATAGATTAAATATATATGAATAAAGTATATTTTTGAAATAAAAAAAAATATCAGTGAAATATATACGACTCTGTCAGGACAAGACAGATTGGAAGCAGGGGTGACAATTTCCCTGGCTGGGACATCAAAACTAGGGGCCACAATATTACGTAGAGACATGCCACTCTGCATGGAGATGAGAATAAATGTCTGCACTCAGAGACTGGTGAACCTGGGGAATTATCTCCCAGATCAGGCTATGGAAACCAAGGCACTGAATATAAATATGGATTTCTGGAAACTAAAGGGTTAGGGAGAGAGCAGGATATGGTGTGAAGATAGAGGATCAGATATCATTACAGGTTGTTCTCCAATAACGTGGTAGCTGTGTTCCTGTGCAACACTGTGTTGCAGAAAATCATGCAATATTAATGATGTGGTCTATGGGGAAAAGAGAATATTGGGCGAACCGCCCGAAAAGGATCCTAACCCACATACATCCCTGAAAACTATGAATAATTTAGCATGGCCTATTCACCTGACATGCACATCTTTGGATTGTGTGAGGAAACCAGAGAATCCAGAATAAGCTCATGCATACACTGGAGAGTATGCACCGGGAGATTATTCGGTACAAAGGTCGCATATGGTAGTTGTTAGTGTCTTTTGTTCCGGATGTTGAATTCGGTTGGTTTAAACAGTGTTTTGTGTATAAAGATTCTTTCAGTCACTAAGAGTTCTCTGGGTGTGGAAGAAGTAAACTTCGGGGTTTTACAAAAGGTAATGAAGGCAAAGCTG
>NW_025168607.1:0-1724 GCF_004010195.1 Chiloscyllium plagiosum | reverse complement strand
GTGGCACACTGGCCTACATCAGCACATTGAGTACAGAATTTGGGACGTTATGTTGCAGTTATACAGGATATTGGTAAGGCTGCAGTTGGAGTATTGTGTTCAGTTTGGTTCATCTTGCTCTAGAAAGGATATTACTGAACTAGAAATAATGTAGAATAAATTTACAAATATGTTTCCTTGGCTAAAGGCTCTACGTTATAGTCAGAGGTTGGGCAGGTTAGAACTTAGAACGGTCTGCAGCGTTGGAACCTAAAGGGGTTCTTATAGAAGTGTAGCTCTTATAAAATCATGGGAGGCGTGCATGGGGTGAATACTTCAATTTTTTTCCCAAGGTTAGGGAATCGAGGAGTAGAGGACATCCATTAATGTTTGGAAAGGGAAAAAAAAAATAAAAAGGAACCTGAGGGGCATTTTTTTTACATAGAGTGTGGTACGCATATGGATTGTGCTGTCAGTGGAACTGATTGAGGTCGGTACAATAACAACACTGAGAAGGCATTTGGACATATACACAGATAGGAAAGGATTAGAAGGATACAGAACAAGGGAAGGGAAATGGACTGTGTGGATGGACATTTTGGTTGGTATTGACCAGCTGGGCCAAATGGCCAGTCATACTGGCAGTCTCGTGCAGTATGACTGAAAATGAGTGTGTTTTGGAGTGGAACCGGAGGCAGCGAAAGAGAAAAAATGCAATGGAACGATATGCTCACAGTATTCAGAATGCTGAAATGAAGACATTTTGATATGTCATGCAACACGGGGCAGGGGTTTGAAGAATTATGAGTGAAAGGGATATTGCTGTGAGTTAACACGATGAAGAGTTTTGGATGAGCATGTGTTGTGCAGCTTCGTAACTGGGATTGAGGACAGTAGAGTCTTCGCCTCACAGGGCTGGATTTAACAAAAGAAAACTGTCTTAATGACATTTTCATTAAGTGTGACAGAGAGGTTGTCTGCACGAGGTCGAGCTAGTTTCCTGGTGCTATCTTACCAAACTCATCTCATCACCTACCCACCCCACCCCATGATGTCCATCTCATTCAAAGTCAGCCTGATTCTTCCACCTTTCATGACTGGAGGTAATCAAAGTCTCCCGGATGCCCCTGGATATTGGGTGATCCCTGACACTGGTGCCATCTTTAAAAGGTCAATGGGCACACGGTTGCACTTTCTCAGTTTGGAGCTGCCCTGCACATTTTCGCCAACCATGGTAGCTAAGGGGAAATTACACCACGGTTTGTCGACAGCAGCACGGATGTCCTAGTGGATGGGCTCGTACAAAAGGGGACCATTCTCTTCCCAGAGGGATCACACTACCAGACTTAAAGAGCCTGGTCTGAGCTCGCCACCCAACCCAGTGCAGTATCTGCAGTCTGAAGAAAGGATAGCAAAACAGGACAAGCATCAATAACCTGCCCCACTCTGTCAAGATAATGGTCACCATATTTTCTCTGCTCCCTCACATTCACTGTGTATCTGTTATAGCACCGGCTGTGCACAAGGCTCATGCTCCACCATCTCATTATTTCATACAGCACCTTCCCTCTCCTTCTCTCTTGCCTTTCTAATGCTTCCCCCCCCCCCCCCTACATATTTATACAATATTCTGAAGAATGCCAATTATGGAATGTTCCAGTTAATGTTCCAACTTATTCCCAGTTTCAGGAAAGCGGCTGTGCCCCGGTGTGTAACACGTAAGAGGATGGAGTAGAGATGTACGT
>NW_025168606.1:0-1724 GCF_004010195.1 Chiloscyllium plagiosum | reverse complement strand
CCAATACCACCTAAACATGGAGCCCTCTTAACATTCACAGGCCCACCCCACCCCACAACATCAAACCCAACACCCACCTTTCAGAGGTTAGTTATGGCACATTTCATCTCTATCCTCCCAGCCTGACTCAATCCCTTGTAATGTTCCGACCAAGGTAACAGGTCCACAGCAGATGTCATCTCCCTGGCCCGACACACATCCCTGGAACACCTGGATAATAAGGAGACCAACATCACACTATAACCCCAAGAAAACTAATCACTAGGTATGCGCTCCGCCCTCTGTAAGTGCATTCTCATCATCCTGACCCACGGACCGCAATCACTGAGGACATGCAACAGTGCCTCTTCCTGACAGCTCGCCATGCTCAGCCCCCGACTGAACCCCTGTACACTCATGGCTCGGAGGTCACATTTTGTCCGAACTCTATTTACAAGTTGACTGATGACACCACTGTTTATATACCAGGTTAAAAATCACACAACACCAGGTTATAGTCCAACAGGTTTAATTGGAAGCACTAGCTTTCGGAGTTTATATGTCAGATACTGAACAATGAGAAGACAGAACGCAAAAAGCAAGGTCAGTGCTGAGGGAGCGTTGCACTGTCGGAGGGTCAGTGCTGAGGGAGTGGGCACTGTCGGAGGGTCAGTGCTGAGGGAGCGCCGCACTGTCGGAGGGTCAGTGCTCAGGGATTGGGCACTATCGGAGGGTCAGTGCTGAGGGAGCGGGCACTGTCAGTGGGTCAGTGCTGAGGGAGCGCCACACTGTGGGAGGGTCAGTGCTCAGGGATTGGGCACTATCGGAGGATCAGTGCTGACGGAGCGGGCACTGTCAGTGGGTCAGTGCTGACGGAGAGGGCACTGTCGGAGGGTCAGTGCTGAGCGAGTGACGCACTGTCGAAGGGTCAGTGCTGAGGGAGCGCCGCACTGTCGGAGAATCAGTGCTGAGGGAGTGGGCACTGTCGGATGGTCAGTGCTGAGGGGGTGGGTCCTGTCAGAGGATCAGTGCTGAGGGAGTGGGGCCTGTAGGAGGGTCAGTGCTGAGGGAGTGGGCACTGTCGGAGGGTCAGTGCTGAGGGAGTGAGCACTGTCGGAGGGTCAGTGCTGAGGGAGCGGGCACTGTCGGAGGGTCAGTGCTGAGGGAGTGCCACACTGTCAGAGGTTCGGTGCTGAGGGAGTGCCGCACTGTCACAGGGTCAGTGCTGAGGGAATACCGCACTGTCGGAGGGTCGGTGCTGAGGGAGTGGGCCCTGTCGGAGGGTCAGTGCTGAGGGACTGCCACACTGTCGGAGGGTCAGTGCTGAGGGAGGGCCACACTGCCAGAGGGACAGTACTGAGGGAGTGGGTCCTGTCGGAGGATCTGTGCTGAGGGAGTGGGCCCTGTCGGAGGGTCAGTGCTGAGGGAGTGGGCACTATCGGAGGGTCAGTGCTGAGGGAGTGCCGCACTGTCGGAGGGTCAGTGCTGAGGGAGTGCCGCACAGTCGGATGGTCAGTGCTGAGGGACTGCCACATTGTTGGAGGGTCAGTGTTGAGGGAGCGCAACACTGTTGGAGGGTCAGTACTGAGGGAGTGCCGCCCTGTCAGAGGGTCAGTACTGAGGGAGTGCCGCACTGTCAGATGGTCAGGGCTGAGGGAGTGGGCACTGTTGCAGGGTCAGTGCTGAGGGAGTGTCGCACTGTTGGAGGGTCTGTGCTGAGGGAGTGCCGCACTGTCAGCGGGTCA
>NW_025168605.1:0-1724 GCF_004010195.1 Chiloscyllium plagiosum | reverse complement strand
TTCAGAATGTTTGACGACGAGCAGAAGTGCATTGGCACAGTCGGGACTGGGCACAACATAAAGTAATAGGGTCACAGAGATGTACAGCATGGAAACAGACCCTTCGGTCCAATCTGTCCATGGCGACCAGATATCCCTACCCAATACAGTGTTACCTGCCAGCACCCGGCCCATATCACTCCAAATTCTTCCTATTCATATACCTATCCAAATGTCTCGTAAATGTTGCAATTGTACCAGCCTCTACCACATCCTCTGGCAACTCATTCCATAGACGTACCACGCTCTGCATGAAAACGTTGCCCCTTAGGTCGTTTTTATATCTTTCCCCTCTCACTCTAAAACTATGCACTCTAGTTCTGGACTCCACGACTTCAGGAAAAAGACGTTGTCTATTTATCCTACCCATGCCACTCATAATTTTGTATACCTCTATGAGGTCACCCCTCAGCGTCCGATGCTCCAGGGAAAACATCCCCAGCCTGTTAAGCCTCTCCCTGTAGGTCAAATCCTCAAACCCTGGCAACATCCTTGTCAATTTTTCAGAACCTTTTCAAGTTTCACGACATCTTTCGGATAGGAAGGAGACCAGAATTGCACGCAATATTCCAATAGTGGCCTAACCAATGTCTTTGCACAGCCGCAACATTACCTCCCAACTCCTGTACTCAATGCTCTGCCCAATAAAGGAAAGCACATCAAACGCCTTCTTCACTATCTTATCTACCTGCGACTCCATTTTAAAGGCGCTATGAAGCGGCATTCCAAGGTCTCTTTGATCAGCAACACCCCCAAGGACCTTACCAATAAGTGCATAAGTCTGCTAAGATTTGCTTTCCCAAAATACAGGACCATGTATTTACCTGAATTGAACTCCATCTGCCACTTCTCAGCCCATTGGTCCATCTGGTCAGATCCTGCTTTAATCTGAGGTAACCCTTTTCGATGTCCACTGCACCTCCAATTTTGGTGTCACCTGCAAACTTACTAACTGTATTCTTATGTTCGCATCCAAATCATTTATATCAATGACAAAAGGTTGAGGAGACATCACTGATCCTTGTGGCACTTCACTGGTCACAGGCCTCCAGTCTGAAAAACAACCCTCCACCACCACCCTCTGTCTTCTACCTTCTAGCCGGTTCTGAATCCAAACGGTTGGATCTCCTCAACTTGCTAATTAGTCTCCCATGTGGAATATTGTCGACCTCCCTTATAGAAGACCACAGATATCCCGTAAAGGAGTCTGCCCTCATCAATCCTCTTTGTTAATTCTTCAAAAAAGAACTCATTCAATTTAAGGAGACATAATTTCCTACGCATCACGCCATTGCTGACCATCCATAATCAGTCTTGCATTTCCAAATACATTAAAACCTGTCTCTCAGGTTTCCCTCCGCAATTTACCCACCGTCGACGTCAGACTCACAGGTCTGTCGTTGCCTGGCTTTATCTTACCTCATTTCTTAATTAGTGGTGTCATATTATCCAGCCTAGTCTTATGGCACCTCACTTGTGATGATCGATGGCACAATATTCAGCAAGTGATGCATAAATCACTTGTCTCACTTTTCACAGAGTTCTGTGGTGTGACCTGATCACGTCACAGGGACTTATTAACTTTTAGCTGGTCCAATACGTCCGGCGCTTCCTCTTCTGTAACAGTTCTTTTACTGCAAATAACAACATCCATTTCCCCACAGACTACATTTTTCATGCCACAG
>NW_025168604.1:0-1724 GCF_004010195.1 Chiloscyllium plagiosum | reverse complement strand
TTCTGTGCTGTACATCTGTATGACTCTATGACTCTATGACATCACCCAGAATTACTTCTTCCAGATCTGCCCCCCAGATAGCTTTAATACAATCAAGAGAATCTGACCATACTTTATGGATGCTTGAATAAATAGCTGAAATAGCTATGAAGAAAGTGGTTCCAGCAAGATGTCAAAATCAGACTCATTAGGAAGGGCGGGGAAAACCTGAAATAAACCATGGACAAAACTGCGAACTTGGAGGTATCTAAAGAAGTGGTTTTTAGGAAGTGAAAACCCATCAACTCATTGTTGAAAAGATGCAAAAACACCATCTACATATAAATCTTTCACAGTTTTTATTCCTAACTTCGCCCAACCAGAAAAGGCACTATCCACAAAAGATGGGGAAAAATATGATTGGCCACCAATTGAGCCTTAGCCAAAAATGACTGAAAGCGAAAGTGGTGTCGAAATTGAAACCAAATTTTAAGGCAGGATAAAACAATTACATTATACGTGTGAATAGAGTTTGAAGAGAGGAGATTCATTTCCAAACGTACTTATGTTTTCCTTGACATCTCTTCTTGTTTTTAGATATTTAAGGATGGTGTGTTGCCTTCCTGGTGCCAGGGTTAAAGACATCACAGACAGGAAATCCTCAAGGATGAAGGTGAAGAGCCAGAGGTGGTGGTACATGTCGGCAAAAATGATGTCCGGAAGAAGAGGAGGAACATACTACAGCGAGACTTAGGAGAACTAGGAAGAAGGCTGAAAAGCAGGATGTCCAAGGTGGTTCTCTCCGGTTTGCTTCCAGTTCCTCGGGCTGGAGAGGCCAGAAAAAAGGAGATAATGGACTTGAATGTGTGGCTGGGGAACTGGTGTAGGAAGCAAGGATTTAAATTCTTGGATCACTGGGGTATGTTTTGTAGTAAGCATAAATTATACAAGAGAGACGGTTTGCACCTTAATAGGTTAGGGACCAGCATTCTGGCAGGCAGGTTTGCTACTGCAACACAGCTACATTTAAACTAAGTAGCGGGGGGGAGGGGACATACTGGATATTTAAGAAGGAAATTGGAGGGAAAGTTAGAACAAGGGAAGTCAAGAAAGACAACGATATCAATGAAGCAGAAAACTCAGAAAGGGATCATGCTGTAAGGTTGAGTGAAATAGGAGTTGATGGGAAGGGTGAGGGCAGTAACAAATTAAAAATACTATACATGAATGCACAAAGCATTAGAAATAAGATGGATGAGCTTGAGACTCTTTTGGAAATTGGCAGATACGATATTGTGGGGATAACTGAGACGTGGCTTCAAGTGGACAGGCCCTGGGAAATAAATATTCAAGGCTATACGTGCTATTGTAAGGACAGACTAACGGGCAGAGGGGGTGGGGTGGCCATGTTGGTAAGTGATGATATTCAGTTCCTTTGCGAGGGGGGACCTAGAATCAGGGGATGTAGAGTCAGTGTGGATAGAGCTTTGAAATACTAAGGGTAAAAAGACCCTCTTGGGAGTTATCTACGGGCCCCCAAACAGTAGTCTGGATGTCGGATGTAAGTTGAATCAGAAGTTGAAATTGGCCTGTCGCAAAGATGTTACTACAGTTGTTATGGGGGATTTCAACATGCAGGTAGACTGGGAGAATCAGGATGGTATTGGACCTCAGGAAAGAGACTTTGTGGAGTGTCTCCGAGATGGAATCTAAGAACAACTGGTGCTGGAGCCTACCAGGGAGAA
>NW_025168603.1:0-1724 GCF_004010195.1 Chiloscyllium plagiosum | reverse complement strand
CTTTCTCAAATGGCAGTAGATTTAGTAAATATGAATTACAATTACACCAGAACAGAATGAGGCTTTTCAGCCCCTGGAGCCTGATAGACAATTACAGGAGGAGGCCAATAAGCCCTCGCGCCTATAAAACTGTAACTAGATCATGCAGCACGAGTATCCAGTTAGACAGCAGCAGGATCAGTCTATTCAGTAATTTGAAGTCAGTAACACAGGAAATGGAAGAGGCCACGAAGTGACTGGACTATGGGGCATACTGGAATAAACCAGGCTATATAGCCCCTCAGACCTGCCCTTCCATTCACTAAGTCAGGGCTGATCTGCACTCGGCCGCAATTTCTCTTTCATGCCCAATTCTTTGTAGCCCTCGACTCTCTGATGGGTCAAAATCCACTGACACCACTCGCACCCCTCAAACATTTCAGTGATTTGGCCTCCCCAACAGTCCGGTTGCAACTGTCACTACCGCCTGAGAGAATGAAACACTCCCCACGCATATACCTTGGCCTATTGACATGGATAGAATTTATGAACACAGAGTAAAGTGACTGGCCCTGATAACATGGCCGTATTTGTTTGAGCGAGATGTCAAGGAGACTGAACAAAATTGAACTTGATGGGAATCAGTTGTAAACTCCCACTGGTTGAATCATTCAGAACACAATGGGGCTGGTGGACATCAATCCTCCCAGTCCCTGGATATCCCTGTGGGCAATCCTCAGGGTAGCTTCTACGGCACAAACATCTTCAGCTGCTTCATCAATGTTTTCCCTCACGTCATACGATCAGAGGTGGGGATGTTCTTTGAAGATTATACAATGTTCAGAACAATGAGTCACCTCCTAAGGTACTCAGGTATCAAATGTGGACAACATTCAAGCTTGTGCTGTTAATGTAAAGGTAACATGAATCAAAAGCACTGCTGGACAGTAAACATTTACACGGTTAAAAGAAATAGGAACTCCTTCAGTAACTCTAGCTGGTTTCACAGTAATGTAAGAAAGCCATTCCGCCCATCTGATCTTTTGGATAACAAGAGGCGCAATGCGTTCTCTCACACCTGCCTATTACACAAGGAGACAATTTTAAAAAATAATATGTGTTGGAATCCAAAGTACACACGCAGAAAGCTGGAAGAGCAGATTAAGCAAGGCAGCATCAAGACGTTGAGAAGTGAACGCCTTGGATATAACCCTTCGTCAGGACTGTAGTGGGAGTAAGGGGTTTTATAGATAAAGTGGCGGGTGAGGGAGGAGGAGGCTGAGGTGGTGAGGTGGGGGATAAGTGAACACAGATGAAGGTTATCAGCTAGTTGTTGATGGGAGGGCTGAATCCAGTTGGTAGCTGGACAAAAGCCTGCTCAGAAGAATGGAAGGGAGGGGAGAGCCTGGGAAGGGAGTCGGGGGATTTGAAGGAGGTTATTTGAAATTGGAGAATTCAATGTTCAGTCCCCGGGGTGTAGGCTGCACAGGTGACAGATGAAATCTTGTTCCTCCAAATTATGGTTTGGTTCATTATGGCAATGGAGGAGGCCAAGAATGCCTATGACGGAAAGGGATTGGGAAATAGAATTGAAATAGTAAGTGACTGGGAGGTCTTCCATTCCACCTAACGACCCTACCTTTCAGCTCGCAACCGGATTCATCACTCCCATCGCATAACCAGGTTGCACCCACCACTTGTGTCCACATATCCATAACTCACCATCCCCTGATCTCCCCCCCCCC
>NW_025168602.1:0-1724 GCF_004010195.1 Chiloscyllium plagiosum | reverse complement strand
CCGACAGTGCACACTGCGGAAAATGCACACTCCAGACAGTGCACACTCCAGACAGTGCACTCTCCAGACAGTGTACACTCCAGACAGTACACACTCCAGACAGTGCATACTCCGGACAGTGTACACTCCGGACAGTGCACATTCCAGACATTGCACACTTCGGACAGTGCTCACTCTGGACAGTGCACATTCCAGACATTGCACACTCCAGACAGTGCACTCTCTGGAAACTGCACACTCCGGACAATGCACACACCGGACAGTGCACACTCCGGGCAATGCGCACTCCGGACAATGCACAGTCCGGACAGTGCACACTCTGGACAGTGCACACACCGGACAATGCACACTCCGGGCAGTGCTCACTCTGGACAGTGCACATTCCAGACATTGCACACTCCGGACAGTGCACACTCCGGACAGTACAAACCCCCGACAGCGCGCACTCCGGATAGCACACACTCTGGACAGTGCACACGCCGGACAGCGCACACGCCGGACAGCGCACACTGCGGACAGTGCACACTCTGGACAGTGCGCACTCCACACAGCGCACACTCCGGACAGCGCACACTCCAGACAGCGCACACTCCGGACAGCACACACTCCAGACAGCGCACACTCTGGACAGTGCACACACCTGACAGTTCAAACTCTGAACAGTGCACACTACAGACAGTGCTCACTCCGGACAGTACACACACTGGATAGTGCACCCACTGGACAGTGCACACTCAGGGCAGTGCATACTATGGATAGTGCACATTCCAGACAATGCACGTTCCAGACAATACACTCCGGACAGTGCACACTCCGGGCGGTGCACACTCCGGGCAAAGCACACTCTGGGCAGTGCACACTCCGGTCAATGCACACTCCGGACAGCGCACACTCCGGAAAGAGCACACTCTAAACAGTGCACACTCCAGACAGCGCACACTCCGGGCAGTGCACACTCCAGACAGTGACAGCGCACACTCCGGACAGCGCACTATCCGGACAGCGCACAATCCAGACAGCGCACACTCTGGACACTGCACACTCCGGACAGGGCACACTCCAGGCTGTGAACACTCTAGACAGTGCACACTCTGGACAATGCACATGCCGGACAGTGCACACTCCGGACAGTGCATACTCCGGGCAATGCGCACTCTGGACAATGCACAGTCCGGACAGTGCACACTCCGGACAGTGCACACAGCGGACAATGCATACTCCGGATAGCGCACACTCTGGACAGCGCACACGCCGGACAGCGCACACTCCGGACAGTGCAAACTCTGGACAGTGCACACTCCAGAAAGCGCACACTCCGGACAGCGCACACTCCGGACAGCGCACATTCCGGACAGCGCACACTCCGGACAGCGCACACTCCAGACAGCGCACACGCTCGACAGTGCACACACCTTACAGTTCACACTCCGAACAGTGCACACTACAGACAGTGCTCACTCCGGACAGTACACACACTGGATAGTGCACCCACTGGACAGTGCACACTCCAGACAGCGCACACTCCGGACAGCGCACACTCTGGACAGCGCACGCTCCGGATAGCGCACACTCTGGACAGCGCACACTCCGGACAGCGAACACTCCGGACAGCACACTATACGCACGGTGCACAATCCAGACAGCGCACACTCTGGACAGTGCACACACCAGACAGTTCACACTCCGAACAGTGCACAGTACAGACAGCGCACACTCCGGACAGT
>NW_025168601.1:0-1724 GCF_004010195.1 Chiloscyllium plagiosum | reverse complement strand
TGTTGTGCAGACATGTCGCCGATGTGCAAATACAAACTCAGAGAGTAATGTACACTGGAGACTCTGAGCTAGCTGAAACTTGCTCAGTGTGAAATACATTCCACATTGCTCCAACAATTGCAGCAGCAGAGTGTCCAGAACATCTGCTTGTCCTTCTGTCCCCGTGGCGCTGATGTTTGTCTCATCCCCAGGAACTGGACTCTCTCCACTGGCAGTTAATTAAACCAATTTGTTCCTACTTGCAAGCTGTTCTGGGGGCGAGGGAGGAGGGGGGGTGGAGATTGGAAGAGTCCATTCGCTCTTCTGCTCTTTCTCTCAATCCCTTGGGGTGAGAGGTGTCAGTTTCACTAATGCGTGGGAAGTGAGCAACATTGATTGTGAACTTGCTCCAAAGGTCTGTTATCGGAGAGATAGAAAGATGCTGTGCTGGTGGATCAGAGAGAAATGGACACCGAAGATTCTTCCCTCAGGTAAATTCATATGAATACATTGTTGTGCAGCCTGCTTGGTGTTCAGAACTCGTCTTCACGCAGCAATCTTACGGAAAGTCTAGCGCAAAGTGGGCATCGCTTTCATCGCTGCGACCACGCAGCAGTTAACATCTGAGCCCCAAGTGTGCCAGATGAAGAGAATCCGAGTGAAACCTTCACTCACTGAGAGTCATCCCCACGGCCCTGAGCCGCGGGACTGCAGGCAGTCCAACACGGAAGGGACGGTTAAAAATGAACGTTGTTGCTCCCTCAGTCTGTCTGTCCCAGAGATAGGCAGTGGGACGGCATAAACGCGTAGCATCATTCTCCCGCTGACAGAGGCGGTTCAGCCCATCGAGTCACGGTGACTGTCTGTCATTTGTCTCTCCCTCTGAGGTTATTCACAATCGGTGATATCTATCCTAATAGTAAGGGACTGTGTCTGAGTGGTGATACGGTTTCTGAAATGCTGATGGTCTTGTCATTCACGTCCGACCCTGCGTGGCAAATTACTGCAGGGAATGGACGAAACCGCAAGACATGCGTTTCAACTTTATCAGCTGATTGGCATCTCAGAAAAACGGTTTTGCGAATCAGTTCATAGGAAACCGATGAAGAACAGGAGAAGACCACTCAGACCACCAAAAGGCATATTACTTGAACTGTGTGAGGTTCGCGAGTGTACCGGTATGATAGAGGGCATTTAGACACACAGGAAGTAGGTGCAAAGGCAAGATACAGAACAGAGGACAGCACCATTACAAAAGGAAGCTGCACAAGGAGACATCGAGCAAAAGCAGAGGATGGCTTCGATCCATTGACCTCTGCGTTATGGGCCCAGCACGCTCCCGTTTTCCACAGGTCCCTTCAGCCTTTCGTCTGGCATGTGGCATGCACGTTCGAGACTGATGTCAAAGATCTCCACTGCTGTCGTGTAATATGCTAGTGCGCAGACGTATGGAGGCTGTGGAAACATAAACTTTTTTCTCACTTCCCACATTCTGTTGGTCGAACTGTGATTTCATTCTGAATCACAGCCTGTGTCACAGCGCAGACGGAAGCCATGCGGCCCACCTTTGCTCTGCTGGTTCGACACAGTAAGTAAATGTGTGTTTCTATTCATATCATTAGCTTGCCTTCTCCGTGTATTTCTGCATATCGTTCCTTTAAACATGACCACCGAATTCCCGTTTGCGTCTATTGAATCTGCCCCTTTGTCAATGTCAGTTAGGGATTTGCTGACCCTAACCACTA
>NW_025168600.1:0-1724 GCF_004010195.1 Chiloscyllium plagiosum | reverse complement strand
ATTAGGTCTGACTCACCTCCTGCCCTTCTATCCTCACCCTTTCTCTACCCTCCTGCAACAACGAGAGAGTTCATCTTGTCCTGGCCTACCGTCCTACCAGCGTTCATATGCAGACGATCATCAGTCGCCATTTCCCCCACCTCCAGCAAGATGCCATCACCAGATACATATTTTCCTCCTCTTCTTTGTCCGCCTTCTGGAGGGAGCAGGACGCCATGGTTCATTATTCACTCTCAATACCCCGCCCTCATCTCTCCAACACCACAGGTCCACTTCACTTGCCCCTGCCGAAGGTGTAACACTTTCTCACTTGCATCCTCCTTCCTCACTAATGAAGGGCCCAACAATACCTCCCAAGTGAAGCAGCACATTACTGATATTTCCCACAATCTAGTCTTCTAGATTCGCTGCTCACAATGTAGTCTCCTCTACATTGGGGAAACTAACGGTAGACTGGGTGACCGCTTCATTGAACATCCAAATTGTACCTAAAGAAAAGACCATGAGCTTCCAGTTGCCTGCCAGTTTAATACCCCATCCTGTTCCGTGGCCAATATCTCTGTGTCAGACCTGCTGCAGTGTTCCAGGAAATGTCAATGCAAACTGGAAGACCTTGTGCGGACCCTACACTCCTTCAGAATCAACCAACATTTTCCTAGCTACCATCAGTTCTGAGGAAGGGTCACTGAACCCGAAATGTTAACTGTGATTTCTCTGCACAGATGCTGCCAGACCTACTGAGCTTTTGAAGCAACTTCGGTTTTTGTTTCAACATTTTCATGGCATGTTCTCACAATGCAATGCGTCATCAATATTTAGAGCGTTGTCAAACATAGGAACTTTGTAATTTTTCATTGAATGTCCATAACAAATTACTCAAGATCCAAGTGAGATAGGGGCTTTGCTGTTATCGTTCAGATCAGACAATTTGTCACAGTTCAGAAAAAAAAAGAAATCAAAAGAGCTGGAGCAAAACTCAGCAAATCTAGCAGAATCTGCACAGAGTGTCACATCATAATCAATATGTTAACTCTGTTTCTCACTGCAGATAATTCCTCATTTTTTTTCGTTTCTCCACCAGTTTCAGTTTGTGTCTCATGTTTGCATATCATTTTATCTCATGTTTCTTGACAGGTCAATATGTTGATCTTGGTTGTATTTGGACAGTGTGGTCCTATTACAGTTGGTGTGTCTATGACACGTTTATTACGGCTGAAATCTGTTTCTTCTTTAAGATTCAAAGAGAGAAATGAAACATTTTTCTGACTATCCTGAGAATCTCAGTAAATCCACTTTGTATGAAAATACTTTGTAGAGGCAACTGAACTTCATGAAATAATACAAATCGATTTTTGATGATGGATGGAACAAGCTTCATTCAACAAGCTTGTCTCCCTCCTCCATAAGCTTTCAATGCATATCACAGAATTATTACAGCAAAGCTGGAGGAAACACAACCCATTGTCTCTTCCAGCTTAGAATGACCTGTATCTCTTACTGTTATTCTGTATACTGGCTACTGAAAGCATTCTATTCACGTGACATGATAACTGCTCTGCCCAGAACCATGAGAAGCTACAGCCCAGACCATCATGGAAGGCAACCTTCCATCCCTTTATACTTCTTATTGTCACCGAAAGGCTGATAACAAAAAAAGATTTCTCCCAAACCGGTGACGTTCTCCTACAACTTCTTCCAACAGGGAGAAGATTTGAAAATATGGT
>NW_025168599.1:0-1724 GCF_004010195.1 Chiloscyllium plagiosum | reverse complement strand
TGAAACAAACCATTTCAGCTGATCTGAAAATACGTATATTCAATGTTCTCATTCTTGTAATTTTGCTCTCTAATGGGTCAGTCCTCCAGTTAGTCCCACTACCCAATCTTTTTTCTCCTTATTTCCACGACATGTTCTCAGTTAATGGACTGTCTGTTTCTGTCTTTAATGTGAATCGTTCTGTCGCTCTGTATCTTTCCCTGGCCTTGGTTTTTGGGTCCCTAGTGTCTCGAGTGCTGACATTGTGAAGCTCAGCAACAGTGAAAGGGTGTGTATCAGGCTGTTGTTCACTTCCTGGTGTGTCCCATGTGGTATTCCATGTCGGGGGTGGGGGTGTGTGTAGGTTTGTAGTTCACTTACTGGTGTGCCCCATGTGGTGCTCCATTTTGGATAGGGGATTCAGCATCTTTGACTCACGTCTTTGAAAGATAGTCTGTGCCTGTCCACTGAACGTGTGACGAATGTGTTTGCTCTCTGAGCTGATAATGTGGTCAATAATACGAGTTATTGTAAAGGACCAGGTATCTAACATCTCTGACAACGCTGTCACTTTAAAAAAAGGTTCCTTGCTCCTTTTCTTTAAAGAGAAATATTAAGGGCCAAACTGCCTACTGCATACGGCTGAAGTAAATAACTTAGGAGGCTTTTAGTTTTTTTTAAATATAAATCGTGATAACAATCGTTAGTTCGCACAGACCAGGCTTTCCAGTTTTTCTGAGGTGTAACAACGACCAGGTGACTGGGGAGGGAGAAGGGTTGGATCGTTGAAGTAAATGATCCCTCGCTGCTATTCTGTCTGAAATCTATCTTAATGCTGTTTCCTCCTGGACTGGAGAATTGCATTCGTGACTGATTGGCCTTGGATGTATCTTTTCCCAAGTGATGAGTTTATTGGATGTTAGTACATTGAAATAGTTCGTTAGTAGACGGTACTGTATCTATTATTCTATTAAGGCTTCCGGTAGTTCTGTTATTCTAAACTCCTCTTCTTTTTGTATGTGATTTTATTAGTGATTAAATAAATTGTGTTTTGCCTAATGTTGAGTGGTTTGACCAGCCACATCACATCTGGAACACTAGCTTCACATCTACCTTTCCTGTAAGACAAGTTTTAATGTTAATGCTACCATTTATTTTCAGGCAGTCTGGTCTGTTTCATAGCA
This sequence comes from Chiloscyllium plagiosum, assembly GCF_004010195.1. Lineage (NCBI taxonomy): Eukaryota > Metazoa > Chordata > Chondrichthyes > Orectolobiformes > Hemiscylliidae > Chiloscyllium > Chiloscyllium plagiosum. Next base: position 561 of record NW_025168599.1, on the reverse strand, counting down.
AACTGGGGACTCTTGTCAGTTTCGAAAATGATAATTCGAAATTGGGTTCAGATTTAGTATCCCTACAGTGTGGAAACAGGCCATTTGTCCCAAAATGTCTACACCAACCACCGAAGAAGAAATCTCCCAGACCCATTCCCCTACCCTGGTACTCCATATTCACCCCGACTAATGTACTTTATCTACACATCCCAGAACAGTGCAGGCAATTTAACATGGCCAATTTACCTAATCTGCACATCTTTGGGCTGTGGGAGGAAAACGGAGTACCCAGAGGAAACCCACACGGGCATGAGGAGAATGTCCATAAGGAGATTGTTGGGCTCAAAGGCAGCGTCTGGGTAGTTGTTAGTGTCTTTTGTTCCGGGTATTGAATTCAGTTGGTTTGAACACTGTTTTGTTGCTAATGGTTCTTCTGTCTCTGAGCATTATCTGGGCGTGGAAGAAGTGAAGTTGGAAACTTGACAAATGGTGAGCAAGACAAAGCTGTTAGAATTGGTAGACAAGCTGGAGTTAGGTTTGTGTTAATCTGTGAGAAAAGGAGAGATAATTACAGCTATA
>NW_025168598.1:0-1724 GCF_004010195.1 Chiloscyllium plagiosum | reverse complement strand
GATTGGAGGGAGTTGGATGGAGTTGTCCTGCTCCCCTTCAAACAATCCCCAAACCTCAAGCAGATCATTGTTCGTAGCAAACTGCCTGGCTTTCAGGATAACTCTTTACGATACAGTCACGGTAGACGCTGCAAGACGTATCAGAGTGTGGACATGGATACCATCATTACACGTGGGGACACCTCCCACCATGTACATGGCAGGTACTCGTGTGACTCAGCCAACGTTGTCTATCTCATATGCTGCAGGCAAGGATGCCCTGAGGCATGGTACACTGGTGAAACTGAGCAGAGGCTACGGCATTGGATGAATGGGCACTGCACAACAATCAACAGATAGGAGTGTGCCCTTCCAGTTGGAGAACACTTCAGCGGTTCGGGGCATTCGACTTTGGACCTTCGGGAAACCATCCTCCAAGGCGGACTTTGGGCCAGGCAGCAGCGAAAAGTGGCCAAGCAGAGGCTGATAGCTAAGTTCGGTACCTGTAGGGATGGCCTCAACCAGGACCATGGATTCATGTCACACTGCAGATGACCACCATTGCACGATATGCACACACACACATGCACGTTCTCTCACAGACACTCACAAGGCTCCCCACCCACCCACACACACACACAAACCCACATACATTTGTGGGGTGAATTTGTACTTGCAGAGTTACATCATACTTTGCTCAAATCCTGCATGAATCCATGTAAGATTCTGTTAATTCATTTTTCATAATATTTAGAATCAGTCTAAACATTATGGCACAAACTCCACATAGAAAGTTACCTGAGGTGGGAATTGAACCCAGGGCTCTGGCGCTTTGAGGCCTCAGCACTAACCACTGTGCCGCCGTGCCGCCCCTTTGCATATAGAGAATTGGAAATAGTCCACATAGATTTGTGATGGGTAATTTCTAACTAACAAACCAAACGCATTAACTAAAATAGTTGATAGGACGTATAGTCAATACACAATAATTTTCCACAAAACAGTCTGCTGACCAAAGTTAAAACCCATGGGATTGAAGATGAATGTTTGACTCGGTTAGGAGACTGGTGACAGACGACAGGGAAAAAAACACATTTTGAATGGTATTCCACAAGGATTCTGTGACGAGGCCTTAACACGATACAAATGCTGCAGGAAGGATAGAAAGGGAGGCAAGACAGGACGGGGAGTGGCATATTTGATAAGGGATAGCAATACAGCTGTACTGAGGGAGGATATTCTTGGAAATACATCAGGGAAGTTATTTGAGTGGAACTGAGAAATAAGAAAGGGTTATGACTTTATTCAGATTGTATTGTAAACCCTCTGATAGTCAAAGGGTAATTGAGAATCAAATTTGTAAGGAGATTTCAGCTATCTGTAAGAATAATAGGGTGGTTATGGTAGGGGATTTTAACTTTCCAAACATAGACTGGGACTGCCATCATGTTAAGGGTTTAGATGGAGTGCAACTTGTTAAGTGTGTACAAGAAAACTTTCTGATACAGTATGTGGATGTACCCAGTAGAGAAGGTGAAGAACTTGACGTACTCTTGGGAAATAAGGCAGGGCAGGTGACTGAGGTGTCAATGGGGGAGCATTTTGGGCCAGCAACCATAATTCTATTAGTTTTAAAATAGTGATGGAAAAGTATAGACTAGATCTAAAAGATGAAGTTCTAAACTGCAGACAGGCCAATTTTGACGGTATTTGGCAAGAACTTTCGAAAGCTGATTGGGTACAGA
>NW_025168597.1:0-1724 GCF_004010195.1 Chiloscyllium plagiosum | reverse complement strand
AGGGTTATGTAAACTTTCCAGGTAGTATCAAACTGTAATTTTTCAACCCCACTCAAACGTGTGCACCATCATTAAATATGATCTTGGCTGATTCTATTCTCTTTCTAACTTCTCCTTTCCATCCGCCTCCAATAACTTTCCATTTCTCAAATCCTCCACATCCGTCTCCCAATAACCCTCTCCCGAAACTCCACACTCCACCCACTACCACAGACATTGTAAATCATTGCCCTCTCGTTCTGGACTGATCTATACCAGTATACAGGTCCTCTCACTTCCACTTTTCCACCATGTTCAGCATCTCATGCTCTTCAGTCAGGTCAGCCGCCCCTACCTTCTCCCACTCTTCAATAACTTGAGCGGGAACAAGATAAGTCTCCAACGTTTCTTCGGAAAACAGCTTACTCATTGCAGGTATCAGTCCACGAAACTTCCACCACCGACACACTCACATCCTTTCTTCAAGAAGACAGTCCAGTATTCCAGACATCGTCTTCTCAGACCCCCATATAAGTTCAGCATCGCACTTGTATTCACTGTATCTTGTCGTAAAGACCTACATGATTATGTTCGTTGTTTATACAATAACTTGTCGCGGATAGTGCACCCGATGAAGTAAATCACTCTGTAAGTCAGAATTTTGCAATGGCCCCTCTGTTGAAATAATATTTGCTGTTGTTTTTATGATTATCTGTCAAACCGAACAACCTGACATTTTCACACCCTATGTTGCAGCTGACCGATGTTTGCCCGCTCATTCAACCTGTCTCTGTAAATCTGCATCCTCTTTGTATCTCTTGAAAACATACGTCTCCTACCTATCTTGGTGCAGGCTGCAATTTATATTGCTCCACCTCCTGTCGTTCATCTGAGTCCATGATAAAAATTGCCTGTCTTCTGTTTCCATATGTTTTTGACCCTCATTATTCCTTCTGTCACCATATCAGGAAAGCTATATGCATAAAGCACACTTTGGGACACCACTTAATGCTATGCGCTCGTCTTTTATCACTCTTACTCTTTGTTTCTCTACTACAAATGTAACCTTCAGTTGTCTCATCTAATTTCCTCTTGATATTCAATTGTAATTCCGAGTGACACTTATCATCAACATGCGTTTCAGCATATAAGAACATTTTTGTCAATTGTGGCCCTCTGACTTTGTTTATCCGTGCTTTACAAATTGAGGAAACAATCCTTGATTGTACTTAACCCTTCTCCTCTTTAAAGGTAGATGAATGTTTATTTACAATCTCTTCCACCAACTTATTGTTGTGCCATTGAATACCTCTCTTCGCCAATACTTACTCTAAGTTGAGAATTACATTTACCTTCATCATCCTGAAACTTCTGATAAAATGATCACCAATTCTTAAATGTGCTTCCACTTGATCTATTTGACGTAGAACTTCTCCAAGGACCAGGACGAACAATAGCATTTTTCTTCTTGACCTGGACACATACTGCTGTGGAAAGCCCTCCTGAATACAATCTCGTGACACTTTCCTTTCAAGTACCTATCACTTTCGGTATTACAATCTACAATTGGATAAATATTATCCCTCCGCACAGCAAGATAATAACGTCGGTATCTCTAACAAACTGTTCTCCAGATTTTTGTTTCTGTGCATTCTCCCCCGCCTCTCCCACCAAGCCTCCATGCCAACGCAATGATACCTTCTTGTTCCTTATATTTGGCAAATTGATAATCTCCTTGATGTTTC
>NW_025168596.1:0-1724 GCF_004010195.1 Chiloscyllium plagiosum | reverse complement strand
AACAGACAGACAGAGAGTAACAGACAGACAGAGTAGTGGGGAGAGCGAAGACAGACAGAGAACGAGAGATGGAGATTCGGGGGTGGGTGGCAGATAGAGCCTGAAAGTGGCACGTGATTCATTTCAAACAACCCGACTGCGCCCACCCCCTCCACCAACCCCGAGCTAGAGACAGACAGATGAGCAAGCACTGACTCAGTCTGTTCACCACCCTATCCCCCACCCCAAAGACTGACCTGAGTATCCAGGACTGGTCTGTCCCACGGGGGTGAAAGGGGTTTGCTGCATTGCGAGTTGGTGCAACTTGGTGAGCTGTGGGAGTCAAAGACAGGAATGTTAACACTGGGTTAGAGAGAGAGGGAGGGCGCTACAGGATGTGAACGACTAACAGCAACCAGACAAGGTATCAGGGCCAAAGCCTGGCAAATCCCCTCTGTCCTCCCTCCAGTTCAATCACATCCTTACTGTAGCACGGAGACCAGAACCGCACACATTACCCCAGCTGTGTTGTTATTATGGACAGCTCCATCATCACCTCCCCGGCTGTTACAAACCCACACCAGGATTGATAAACGTACATGTCACCCGCAATCCTCCTTAAGCACCCCATTATCCTCGCCTGTCACCTTCAGGGATCTGTGCACAATCACCCCAACACCTCTCTGGTATCCTGATCATCGGCTATACCCTGGTCTTGTCAGGGTCTAGGAGGGGGCTTCCTACGTATCTCACAAACACATCTCTCCCTGCTCCCCCAACCCAGGTCCAAATCCCATTCCCGATTCAGATGGGCACGGTCTCGGGGCACCACTCGGTCACACGTGCTCTCTCCTCGGTGTACCAAGGACAAGGGGGGGGGCAGGGGGAGATGGGCAGGGAACTGACCACAGGGGCGCGGCCAGAAATTTCAGCCAACTGACCACCCCGACCTGCACCTGCGTGATGAGCAGCAGCTCACCCAGGACCTACATTCCCCAATGCCATCATCACCCCGAATCCTCAGCACCTTCCCCAGCAGATTACCCCAGTGCGTTAGAGAGACACACACACACACACACACACACACACGGCTCGAACAGGACATCACCACCTCAGCTGTGATGCGCGTCGCGATAGAATGACAAGCGTGCAAACAGGGGGTCTGCGCAAACCGACACGCATCACTGAACGAGTTTATAAAAACGAGAACTCACATCAGGATGTGGAATGGCAAACTGTCCCTGAATCGTGTAGGCCTGCAACGAGAGAGGGGGAGAAACAGAACAGGAGCAATCATCAGTAAATCAAGCAAAACTAGCAGCGATCTCTTTCTCTCTCAGCGACATTAAATTCCGCACACGCTCAACAGTACACCAGACAACAGACTCGCCGGATTAAACAGAAGGCATGAAGAGTTAAGGTGGTAGCACCTGTCTTGTTTTTTGATGTTAACCTGACAAATCTTACCTGGCCACCGGCAAAGATGACAGGTGCCGAAACTGGCTTGGGACGATAGGGGACGGTGATACCTTTTGGAGAGGACTGCTTGAAGACAGAATGAGAGAGAGGGAGGCAGAGCACGTCAGGGAGATGACAGCAAAACCCCGTAACCCTCCCAGGATCGCAGCGCATGATGGGACACGGGGAGTGGGGTCAGGGAGAGGGAGAGGGAAACTTGCGCTCTGCACCTACCCCTCCCGCACTCACCCCCAGCCTGTCTCATACACACTCATACACACCCTTCT
>NW_025168595.1:0-1724 GCF_004010195.1 Chiloscyllium plagiosum | reverse complement strand
AAACGTCGATTTTCCTGCTCCTCGGATGCTGCACTGACCTGCTGTGCCTTTCCAGCATCACTCTCATCTAGACTCACACAGGAGTCTGGCAATGGCTGGGAGAAATTATCTTCATGCAACTACCGCGGCTGTCTCAGTACTTTGGAAAAGACAAAAGAGGAAAACTAGTTTGTGTGTTTCTGTGTCGATGTTTGTCTCTTTGTGGAGGATCTATTCCAGAACTGATTCAGACTGATTCAGAACTGCCGAACAGATCAGTGAGCTGGCAAAGTGAGGTTCCTGAAGTCTGCAATATCGATGAAAGGAGGGATATGAATGAGAAAATATTCAAATAGAGCAGGAGAGAGAGAGAGAGACCACCTACCGGGGTCTGCAGTCGAAAGACGAGTTCAGGGCAAGACATGCATGATGTGACTGAATCCCAGGTAGTTGTAAAGACAAGTTACAGGAGCAGAGAGAAATCAATTACTCTCGGTGAATACGCGCCAGAGACGGACTGTTACAGGCTGCTGCTGAATCTCTAACACCCCGTTAAAACCATTTAGAGCGAGAAGCAGCTTCTGTAGTTTTGTGGTTTGCGTGTCATCGTCTGTCACTTCCAAGTGTGTTCCCTTTCTGGGACATTGTGGATATGGTTTTAAAGCAGTTTGCTGCTGAGGCTGTCACGATTGATTTGTCTGTTTTCATTTATTTTCAAAGCACATGCTCGGCTTTTCCACGTCTGTGTGAAACAAATGAATGTGTTTTAATGTTGGAGTAATTGTAACGAATTCTGCATTGGTTGGACAGACTTTGGGTTTCAAAATGTCGCAAAGTTGAAGGATTTAAAGAGTTGGGCAGTTGTTCAGAGATTTGGGAGGAATTATTTTAATTTCAGATGCTGCTCACTGTGATTTAGAAACAAACATTTCAGGAGAATTGGATTCCAAAGATAAACAAGTAGCGAGATGTTTGAAGAGACATGATCAATCTAAACTCCAGAAATGTAGATCCAGGCTTGAGGGAAGTTACCGAGATTTAATCATTCAAGCTGCTGTGTAACATGGACATTGTGACTTTAAAAGCTAAAGTACATTGCCACAACTGTGGAGAGAGCTCTCGTTACTTTTAAATGTCTAATCGGTTTATTCCCAAAGTTAAAGAAACACCAATTCAAATGTAAATGATTCCCAACGCTGTAATAGTTCAGGACGTACAAAGACCCACAAGTTGCTGATGTGAAATGGTCACTACGTGTATGGCCAAACTATGTGGACTTTAAACAAACTCATTACCTGATACCAACAAACTGCCTACGTGTGACTTCAGACCCACCTATGTGTCTCTGAAATGGCTGAGGAAACCACTCAGTTATATCAAATTGCTAAGAAGGAAAAAACAAAAAAACAGACTGATCAACTGTCACCAGAAACGACAAATGCAAACATAGCTCTGTCGAACCTGCAAAGTCCTGCAAATGATATTGGTGGATGTACATGTAAAACTTTGATGGATGTGGAATGCTCTTTTGGGGCCTTGGATGGAGGTGAGGGAGGAGGTGTGGCCGCAGGTTTTGCAATTCCTGCGGTGGCAAGGGAGGTGCTAGGAAGGGAGGATGGGTTGTTGGGGGGGCGTGGACCTGACCAGGTAGTTACAGAGGGAACAGTCTTTGCGGAAGGCAGAAATGGGTGGGGAGGGAAATATATCCCTGTTGGTGGGGTCCATTTGGAGGTGGGAGAAATGTC
>NW_025168594.1:0-1724 GCF_004010195.1 Chiloscyllium plagiosum | reverse complement strand
CGAAGTGGTGTCCTTCCTTTTCTGAAAGTGGGTCCTGTCGTTTTGGGGCTAGTTGGTGTTCATGTGTCCTGGTGGCCAGTTTTTTGTCCTATGTAGTGTTTGTTAGAGCTCTTGCACGGTATTTTGTAAATGAGATTAGTTTTGCTTGTTGTCTGCATAAGGTCTTTCAAGTTCATTAGCTACTGTTTTAGTGTGTTGCTGATTTTGTGGTCTACCATAATGTCAAGGGGAGCCTGGTAATCATTGCCGAGATGTCTTTCATATAGGAGAGAGTTGTTCGGATTTCTGGACTTGTTATGTTTGCTTATTTGGGTTTGTTGCTGAGAAACCGGCTGACTGAGTAAATTGGACATCTACTCGTTTTGAATACACGTACAGGCGATTTTCCTGTGCTCTGCGAAATTCCTCTGTGCTGCAGTGTGTGTTGGCTCGTTGAAGTAACGTTCTGATGCAGCTTCGTTTGTAGATGATTGCTTCTGTAGTTCAATATCTGGTCAGTATATGTTCGTCTCCTGAAGAAGCTTGTTGGAAGTTCCCCATTGGCTGTTCGCGCTACTGTGACATGTAAGAAAGGCAGTTTGCTGTTATTTTACTCCTCTTTTGTGAGATTTATGCCAGTAAGGGGATTATTGATGGTCTTGAAGGTTTCCTCTAACTTGCTCGCGTTTAATGATGACAAAGCTGTCATCCACGCAGCGGACCCAATGTTTGGGTTGGATGGTTGGTAGAGCAGTCTGTTCAAGTCTCTGCATTACTGCCTCTGCTAAGAACCCTAATCTATACGTTCGCGTGCCAAGTAGCGAGACTATGATTCTGAGGGGGGCTCCGGGTTTGTCGATTTTTGGTACTCATTATAAGCATGGTGTATTGGATATGTCTGATTTCATATTTTGGAAGTCAGTCTCATTTATCTCTCCAGGTTTCTGAAGTTTATTTTCAGTAGGGCTGCGATCTCGTTCTCCAGTTATGAGGTCACGTCTCCCACCACTTGTTGGTAAACGTTGGTATTTGTAAATAGTGTGTTGGATTTTTCAATGTATTTTCTTCGATTTAGAATAACTGTTAAGCATCCTTTGTCTGCAAGTAGGATAACAGTGTTTTCTTTTAGTCTTTCCAGTGTTTTCCTTTCTTGTGTTTCAAGTGTGCTTCCTTCCTTTTTACCGCTTAATGTGGGTGTGACTACCTGTCTGATGGTTTGCTGGGTTTCTTCTGTGAGTTCGATGTCTTTCAGTGTTGTTTCTAATACTGATAAGGACTCTTTCTTGTCCGCATTCTGGCAGTTATAATTTTATCCTCACACTAAACAGCTTTTTCAGTGTCTGTAAGGGTCTGTCACTCACGTTTTAAACATACCTGTGTGTTACTTAGTGTAAATTTCTCCAGTTTTCTTCTGGATGCCTACTTTAGTTTACATTTTCTGTGTTTGTCGCTGTCTAATATTTATGGATTGTTGTCCTGTATTCATGGTCTGTTGCATGAGTGGGTAATGATTTGTAGAGCAAACGTTCCCTGTTGTATTTGCGGAGACTGTTGTGGGCATCTTGAATCATTTCTTTGAGCATTCTCCGGCCGTTTTGCTCTGCTGGGGTGTTTAGGGGAAGTTTTCATTTAAGGCATTTCGGCAGTACACGTTTTTTGAGACATTAGTGCAGGAAGTACAGCTCTTCGAAGTTGGCACTCTATCGGCTAGCATTTATTTCCCATTTTCGGAACACTTTTAGCGC
>NW_025168593.1:0-1724 GCF_004010195.1 Chiloscyllium plagiosum | reverse complement strand
CAGCCCGTGGTGTTCCAGCGCTCACAGCCCGTGTTGTTCCAGGTCCCACAGCCCGTGGTGTTCCAGGTCCCACAGCCCATGGTGTTCCAGGGCTCACTGCCCGTGATGTTCCAGGGCCCACAGCCCGTGGTGTTCCAGGGCTCACAGCCTGTGGTGTTCCAGGGCTCACAGCCCGTGGTAGTCCAGGGCTCACAGCCCGTAGTGTTCCAGGGCCCACAGCCTGTGGTGTTCCAGGGCTCACAGCCCGTGGTGTTCCAAAGCTCACTGCCTGTGGTGTTCCAGGGCTCACTGCCCGTGGTGTTCCATGGCTCACAGCCCGTGGTGTTCCAGGGGTCACAGCCCGTGGTATTCCAGGGGTCACAGCTCGTGGTGTTCCATGGATCACAGCCCGTGGTGTTCCAGGGCTCACTGCCAGTGGTGTTCCAGGGCTCACAGCCCGTGGTGTTCCAGGGGTCACAGCCCGTGGTGTTCCAGGGCTCACAGCCCGTGGTGTTCCAGGGGTCACAGCCCGTGGTGTTCCAGGGCTCACTGCCAGTGGTGTTCCAGGGCTCACAGCCCGTGGTGTTCCAGGGCTCACAGCCCGTGGTGTTCCAGGGCTCACAGCCCGTGGTGTTCCAGGGCTCACAGCCCGTGGTGTTCCAGGGCTCACAGCCCGTGGTGTTCCAGGGCTCACAGCCCGTGGTGTTCCAGGGCTCACAGCCCGTGGTGTTCCAGGGCTCACAGCCCGTGGTGTTCCAGGGCTCACAGCCCGTGGTGTTCCAGGGCTCACAGCCCGTGGTGTTCCAGGGCTCACAGCCCGTGGTGTTCCAGGGCTCACAGCCCGTGGTGTTCCAGGGCTCACAGCCCGTGGTGTTCCAGGGCTCACAGCCCGTGGTGTTCCAGGGCTCACAGCCCGTGGTGTTCCAGGGCTCACAGCCCGTGGTGTTCCAGGGCTCACAGCCCGTGGTGTTCCAGGGCTCACAGCCCGTGGTGTTCCAGGGCTCACAGCCCGTGGTGTTCCAGGGGTCACAGCCCGTGGTGTTCCAGGGCTCACAGCCCGTGGTGTTCCAGAGCTCACAGCCCGTGGTGTTCCAGGGCTCACTGCACGTGGTATTCAAGGGTTCACTGCCCGTGGTGTTCCCGGGGTCACAGCCCGTGGTGTTCCAGAGCTCACAGCCCGTGGTGTTCCAGGGCTCAGAGCCCGTGGTGTTCCAGGTCCCACAGCACATGGTGTTCCAGGGCTCACTGCCCGTGGTGTACCAGGAGCCACAGCCCATGGTGTTCCAGGTCCCACAGCCCGTGGTGTTCCAGGGCTCACAGCCTGTGGTGTTCCAGAGCTCACAGCCCATGGTGTTCCAGGGCTCACAGCCCGTGGTGTTCCAGGTCCCACAGCCCGTGGTGTTCCAGGGCTCATAGCCCGTGGTGTTCCAGAGCTCACAGCCCGTGGTGTTCCAGGGTTCATAGCCCGTGGTGTTCCAGGGCTCAAAGCCCTTGGTGTTCCAGGTCCCACAGCCCGTGGTGTTCCAGGGCTCACAGCCCATGGTGTTCCAGGGCCCACAGCCCGTGGTGTTCCAGGGCCCACAGCCCGTGGAGTTCCAGCGCTCACTGCCCGTGTTGTTCCAGGGCCCACAGCCCGTGGTGTTCCTGGGCTCACAGCCCGTGGTGTTCCAGGGCCCACAGCCCATGGTGTTCCAGGGCCCACAGCCCATGGTGTTCCAGCGCTCACTGCCCGTGTTGTTCCAGGG
>NW_025168592.1:0-1724 GCF_004010195.1 Chiloscyllium plagiosum | reverse complement strand
CATAATCCACTAAATATGGCTCAGTTTCAGAAACAGATCTAACTCATCCTCCAAGACGGAATAATCCAATTGAGTTAAACTGATTGGAACTCATCCATATTAATAGTTTTGTAATCAGATGGTATCTGACTGTAATAAGTGAACGATTGCAAAGTCAATGCAATTACGAAGACTGTTGGATGTACGACTCTGTGTTTGGAAGACAGGGTTGAAAAGGTTGGACAAACATATTTATCAGATGGACTTGCTCAAAGGACATTGGCAAGTCCCTTTTCCAAAAGACTGAATAAAGTTACCGGTTTTGTAACGTTGAATAGACTATATCAATTCAAAGTCATGCTATTTTATACCAAATAATGTGCCTGACGTATTTCATGGATTAACCAATAAAGTCGTTTCTGGATGACCAAATTGTGCCACGCACATATAGATAATCTGTTAACTTTTCGTCAGACATGGAAGAATCATTTGTAACATTTACCAAAATTGTTCGATTAACTTCGTTAGGTACGCTTGGTTTTCACCTTGGAGAAAGTGAGAACTGCAGATGCTGGGGGTCAGAGCTTAAAAATGCGTTGCTGAAAATGCGCAGCAGGTCAGGCAGCATAAAAGGAGAAGGAGAATCGATGTTTCGGGCATAAACCGTTCTTCAGGAAGGAGGAGCATTCTCCTGCTCCTTTGGTTTTCACCTTGGTAAAAACGATTTTTTCCAAAGCCCAAAGCATCTTCCTAGGCCATGTTATTGTTCATGGACAAATGGACCCACAGGATGAAAAATAAAGGTAACTGGGAATTTTCCATCCTATCGAGCAATGAAACTGATTGGATTTCATTGAAAATTTATACCAAATTTTAACATTGTGGCTGCTCCACTCACTGAATTGCAAAAGAAAGGCAATGGGTTTCAACGAAAAGGGGACTGTTAGAAGGCGTTTGACAGCCTAAAACGTGTGTGAACCTCTGCCCCAGTTTGAGACAGACAAATTAATGCAAAGCCGTTCAAGGTAGCTATTGATGAGAGTGTTGTGGGTTTCAGTGCTGTGTTCACGCCAGAAGACAACGAGAAGAAAGAAAAGACCTATCAGGTATTTCTCAAGAAGTTGAACATTCATCAGCAGAAATATTCGACAGTCTAGAAGGAGACTTTGAGCTTGTGGTTGGCATCATAACTTTTTAAATGTTTATGCGATGAGCAATGCATCTGAGACAATCATACACACAAATCATAACTCATTGAATTTTGTGGAGAAACGTAAGGACAAACATTCCAGAATGGTTATTTGGAGCTTGTCGTTACAGTCATTCAGTTTGACGATTATGCATGTGGAGTACTAGAAAACGTGAATGGCGACGTGTTTCCGAGGCTTGGATGAGAATGAAACTTCGATAACAGGAGTATAGCAGATTGCAATCGGATTTCGTGTGCATGCTTGCATGTTTGAAACCAATACCATCTATATGAATATTGCAGTGCAATGAGAATTTAAGATTAAAGTGTTTTAAAATGAAGATATCTTTAGATTTTGTTGTTTCGTTTTATCAGGGAGGAGCTGTGATGATGCTACTCCTTCAACAAGGTTATGTTGTCATTGGGTTTTGTTTCAGAGAGGTCGTATTGGAAGACGTCCGGGATTTCAAATCTGGATAGGTTTTAGGGCCAATCTGATTACAGCTAATAGATGCTGCCTAAGAAAAAGGCTTTCACGTGTAAAGAAAATCACTTT
>NW_025168591.1:0-1724 GCF_004010195.1 Chiloscyllium plagiosum | reverse complement strand
CTGCCTGACCTGCTGTGCTTTTCCAGCACCACACTTTTCAATATCTAGCATACTGGTCAGCATACATATAGAATGATGTTAATGTGTTGGAAGCAGTTCAGAGAAGGCTTATCAACCTAATAGCAGGAATGAGCTGATTCCCTATGAGGGAAGGCTAGACAGGTGAGGCCTTTGTCCTCTGTCAGAGGTGTCTTAATTGAAACATGTAAGATCCTGAGGGGACTCGAACGGGTGGATGTTGAAAGGATTTGGGAGAATTCCGAGCTAAGGGCTTGCCCACTTAAAACAGAGATTAAACTTTTCTTTCCTCTTAAGAGAGTTGAGAGTCTTTGGCATTCCCCTGCTTGATGCAAGAATGTAGTGTTGAGGTTAAAAATAGATCAATGATCACATTGAATGGTGGTGCAGGCTCGAATGGCAGAATTGCCTACTCTTGCTTCTCGTTTGTATTTACAATTCCCAGCATCACTAACACAATACTGAAGTCCATCATCAGTCAACACAGTCAGTTCCAATGTTTACAATCTATTTAAAAGAAATGTTCAAGTATTGACTCTCTCAATCCTTTACAAAAACACTCCATTTTTCGTTTAATGTTTCAAATTACCAGTTGAATTTATTTTATTCAGGACAAAAGCAGAAAAATACTTAGTCCTACAATAAGCTAATGAGAAAGTAAGTTGTAGCAGAAGACTTCAACAATTTATAGACTTTGGTCAGAAACATTACCAATGTTAGGAGCCACAGTCGAAGGAAAAGAGGCAAGCCATACAGGACTGAGATAACAAAAAAAATCTTCACCCAGAGAGCTGTGAACCTGTGGATTTTCTACCACAGAATGCTGCTGGGGCCTAGTTGTTTGGTATATTCAAGAGGGAGCTGGATGCGGCCCTTGTGGCTGAAGTGATCAAGGGATATGGAGAGAATGTTGGAGTGGGATACTGAGATTGCATGATCATCTTTTTCCTCCGACAGAGAGTTGAGAGTCTTTGGCATTCCCTTGCGTTATGCAAGAATGTAGTGTTGAGGTTAAAAATAGATCAACCATGATCGAATGACAGATTGGCTTACTCCTGCATCAATTTTCTATGTCTCTATGTCAGATCCCTACATATCCTTGGCTCCTCAGTCTACAACGACCCTGAACAAATTAGTGCCATCTCTATCTAACACCAAACAGGCAGGATCATATAGCCACTCAGCTTGACCATGCAACACCTTCTGAGAACCCCTCCTCCCGCCTCAAACACACACCACCTGGACACCCCGTGCCGGTCTGTTACCCGCCCTCAATCTCTTTATTTCCAACTGCCGCCAAGACATTGACTGCCTCAACATGTCCATCCCACTCACCCTCTCCTACCTCTCACCATTGCAACATACAGCCTTACACTCCCTCTGTTCCAAACCCAACCTCACCATTAAACCACCTGACAAGGAGGGGGGGAGTGCAGTGGTGGTTTGGCACACTGACATTTACACCACTGAAGCCAGGTGCCAACTCGCAAACACCTCCTCCTACTGTCCCCTCGCCTACGACCTCACCTTCCATCACCAAACCATCATCGCCAGACAGTACACAACTTCATCACCTCAGGGGATCTTCCACCCACAGCTTCAAATCTCATAGTTCAGAAATCTCGCACCACCCGGTTGTACTTCCTACCCAAGATTCACAAACCTGACCACCCCGGCTGACCCATTGTCTCAACCTGCTCCTGCCC